>NC_059211.1:35356357-35656357 GCF_020615455.1 Coregonus clupeaformis
AATGTTATTTTTCAAAACACTTAAATGACTATGCTTATTGACTTTCCTGTTATTTTGATGTAAATATATCAGATGTCATTCATAGTTTGCTAAATAAAAGTCTATCATCAACACAAAGTGCTTTCTTTTCAGTACAGCTCATCCTGGCCCGCAGGCTTCCTATCCACTGGCCTCCTTTCCAAGCAGTGATGTTGTGAGAAGAGAAGGCTGTAGCTGGGTGGGGCGGTGGTTGGGAGGAGAGCTGTGAGTTGCGGTGGCCAGGCAGATCACATTCTCCTGGTGATCATTAATGTTTCAGGCCATGCCAGAGGGGGAATGGTAGAGTCACTGCACTGCCAGAGACACAGGGACACCCTGCCTGCCTGGATCACTTTCCTCTAACTGGTCCATTGTCATCTGGGAAGAATCCTAACTGTAGGCCTACACAGTGGCAACCATGGCAACAGCCATGGCAACCAAACCTAGTCCATCCTTTGACTGTTTCAGGGCACTTTTCAAGACAGATAATCTGTTTGTTGCATTTCAGTAGGCCATATGTTATGATTTGACAGCAACAACAATAAAGTTTCCACTAACACAGTTGGTTTATATACTGATAATGTGAATAATATTGACAGTTTATTACATATGTGGATTGCCAACACTTTACCAGAACTACAAATACAATTTAACTTCTCTGCAGCTCATCTTACTTATGTCTGTCTCAGTGTATTCCATGTGTCACCTTTATAAGATCGCTTGAGATTAACAATCATTGGTCACAAATACAATAGCCAGAGGACTCTCATTGTCCATGTGTTTTAACATATCTCAACAAGCTCTTCAAATCACTGTACAAACTGATTTATATTCTGAAATCACTAGCTGAATTGATCTTATACATACATTGCTCCCTTATGGCTCTACGCTCAGCTCCACTTGAACCCCCACAGCTCACATTGTGAAAACAGGGCCCTCTATAGGTGGAGTTTGGTCATAGGTTTCTATTGAGCTGAAAAGGGTCTGGCTTTTTACTTAGTTACAATAAAATATTGATGTGAAGTTGAGATGATTTTCCCCTTTTCAAAAGAGAACAATTATTCAGTGTCAATCTGTATTGTGTCCAGGACTGTGAAGACACCAAGTGATACTGGGCATTACATTTCAATGAAAATAATTAATAATTTGGCTCCACTTATAAACGCAACATGTCAAGTTTTGGTTCAATGTTTCTTGAGCTGAAATAAAAGATCCCAGAAATTGTCCATATGCACAAAAGCTTATTTCTCTAAAATGTTGTGCACAAATTTGTTTACATCCCTGTTAGTGAGCATTTCTCCTTTGCCAAGATAATCCATCCACCTGATAGGTGTGGCATATCAAGAAGCTGATTAAACAGCATGATCATTACACAAGTGCACCTTGTGCTGGGGAAAATAAAAGGCCACTCCAAAATGTGCAGTTTTGTCACACAACAAAATGCCACAGATGTCTCAAGTTTTGAGTGAGCGTGCAATTGGCATGCTGACTGCAGTAATGTCCACCAGAGCTTTCTCTAACCTAAGCCGCCTCCAATGTCGTTTTAGAGAACTTGGTAGCATATCCAACCGGCCTCACAACCGCAGACCACGTGCAATCACACCAGCCCAGGACCTCCACATCCAGCTTCTTCAGCTGTGGTCTGAGACGAGCCACCCGGACAGATGATGAAACTGGGTTTGCACAACCGAAGAATTTCTGCACAGACTATCAGAAACCATCTCAGTGAAGCTCATCTGCATGCTAGTCATCCTCACCAGGGACTTGACCTGACTGCAGTTCGGCATCGTAAACAACCTTCGATGGCCACTGGCACGCTGGAGAAGTGTGCTCTTCATGGATGAATCCCGGTTTCAACTATACTGGGCAGATGCCAGACAGCATGTATGGCATCGTGTGGGCGAGCGGTTTGCTGATGTCAACATTGTGAACAGAGTGCCCTATGGTGGCGGTGGGGTTATGGTATGGGCAGACACAAGCTACGGACAACGAATACAATTGCATTTTATCGATGGCAATTTGAATGCACAGAGATACCGTGGGCCCATTGTCATGCCATTCATCTGCCGCCATCACCTTATGTTTCAGCATGATAATGCACGGACCCATGTCCCAGTTCTTCCACGGCCTGCATACTAACCAGACATGTCACCCATTGAGCATGTTTGGAATGCTCTGGATCGACGTGTACGACAGCCTGTTCCAGTTCCCGCCAATATCCAGCAACTTCGCACAGCCATTGAAGAGGAGTGGGACAATATTCCAGAAGCCACAATCAACAGTCTGATCAACTCTATTCGAAGGAGATGTGTTGTGCTGCATGAGGCAAATGGTGGTCACACCAGATACTGACTGGTTTTCTGATCCACACTCCTACATTTTTATTAAAGGTATCTGTGCTCAACAGATGAATATCTGTATTCCCAGTCATGTGAAATCCTTAGATTGGGGCCTAATGCATTTATTTCAATTGACTGATTTCCTGTAACTCAGTAAAATCTTTGAAATTGTTGCATGTTGCGTTTATATTTTTGTTCAATGTATACAGTGCATTCGGAAAGTATTCAGACCCCTTGACTTTATCCACATTTTGTTACGTTACAGCCTTATTCAGACCCTTTGCTATGAGATTCGAAATTGAGCTCAGGTGCATCCTGTTTCCATTGATCATCCTTGAGATGTTTCTACAACTTGATTGGAGTACACCTGTGGTAAATTCAATTAATTGGACATGATTTGGAAATGCAAACACCTGTCTATATAAAAGGTCCCACAGTTGACAGTGCATGTCAGAGCAAAAATCAAGCCAGGAGGTCGAAGGAATAGTCCGTAGAGTTCCGAGACAGGATTATGTCGTGGCACAGATCTAGGGAAGGGTACCAAAACATTTCTGCAGCATTGAAGGTCCCCAAGAACACAGTGGCCTCCATTATTAAATGAAAGAAGTTTGGAACCACCAAGACTCTTCCTAGAGTTGGACAAACTGAGAAATCGTGGGAGAAGGGCCTTGGTCAGGGAGGTGATCAAGAACCCGATGGTCACTCTGACAGCAATGGTCACTCTCCTCTCTGGAGATGGGAGAACCTTCCAGAAGAACAACCATCTCTGCAGCACTCCACCAATCAGGCCTTTATGGTAGAGTGGCAAGACAGAAGCCACTGCTCAGTAAAAGTCACATGACAGCCTGCTTGGAGTTTGCCAAAAAGGCACCTAAAGACTCTCAGACCATGAGAAACAACATTCTCTGGTAACAACCTCTCCCTCAACGTGACCAAGACAAAGGAGATGATTGTAGACTACAGGGAAAAAAAAGAGGACTGAGCACGCCCCCATTCTCATCGACGGGGCTGTAGTGGAACAGGTTGAGAGCTTCAAGTTCCTTGGTGTCCACATCACCAACAAACTATCATGGTCCAAACACACCAAGACAGTCATGAAGAGGGCACGACAAAGCCTATTCCCCCTCAGGAGACTGAAAAGATTTGGCATGGGTACTCAGATCCTCAAAAAATTCTACAGCTGCACCATCGAGAGCATGATGACTGGTTGCATCACTGCCTGGTATGGCAACTGCTCGACCTCCGACCGCAAGGCACTACAGAGGGTAGTGTGTATGGCCCAGTACATCACTGGGGCCAAGCTTCCTGCCATCCAGGACCTCTATACCAGGCGGTGTCAGAGGAAGGCCCTCAAAATTGTCAAAGTCTCCAGCCACCCTAGTCATAGGCTGTTCTCTCTGCTACCGCACGGCAAGCGGTACCGGAGTGCCAAGTCTAGGTCCAAAATACTTCTCAACAGCTTCTACCCCCAAGCCATAAGACTCCTGAACAGCTAATCATGGCTACCCAAACTAGTTGCACTGCCCCCCCACCCCCACCCCCACCCCATCATCTTTTTACGCTGCTGCTACTCTGTTAATTATTGATGCATAGTCACTTTAACTCTACCCACATGTACATATTACCTCAACTACCTCAACTAGCCGGTGCTCCCGCACATTGACTCTGCACCGGTACCCCCCTGTATATATAGCCTCCCTACAGTTATTTTATTTTACTTCTGCTCTTTTTTTCTCAACACTTTTTTGTTGTTTTATTTTACTTTTATAAAAAAAGTAATGCATTGTTGGTTAAGGGCTGTAAGTAAGCATTTCACTGTTATGTCTACACCTGTTGTATTCGGCGCATGTGGCCAATAAAATTTGATTTGATTTGATGAAACCAAGATTGAACTCTTTGGCCTGAATGCCAAGCGTCACGTCTGGAGGAAACCTGGCACCATCCCTACGGTGAAGCATGGTCGTGGCAGCATCATGCTGTGGGGATGTTTTTCAGTGGCAAGGACTAGGAGACTAGTCAGGATCGAGGCAAAGATGAATGGAGCAAAGTACAGAGAGATCCTTGATGAAAACCAGCTCCAGAGCGCTCAGGACACCAGACAGGGGCGAAGTTTCACCTTCCAACAGGACAACGACCCTAAGCACACAGCCAAGACAATGCAGGAGTGGCTTTGGGACAAGTCTCTGAATGTGCTTGAGTGGCCCAGCCAGAGACTGGACTTGAACCCGATCGAACATCTCTGGAGATGCTCCCCATCCAACCTGACAGAGCTTGAGAGGATCTGCAGAGAAGAATGGGAGAAACTCCAAAATACAGGTGTGCCAAGCTTTTAGAGTCATACCCAAGAAGACTCAAGGTTGTAATCGCTGCCAAAGGTGCTTCAACGAAGTACAGAGTAAAAGGTCTGAATACTTATGTAAATGTCTTCTTTTTTTTTGTTGCAAAAAACGGTTTTTGCTTTGTCAATTTAATCCATTTTAGAATAAGGCTGTAACGTAACAAAATGTGAAAAAAGTCAAGGGGTCTGAATACTTTCCAAATGCACTGTATACATAATAGAAGTATTTGGCTGTCTCAGTCTGTATCATCTAAACGTGTAGTGAAAACGAACGACCCAATGTAGCATTTTGGTTGTCTTTGATTTCAAGTGAGTACAGTGCTTGAACAATATGTGCTACTTTCTTTTATAAAGTTATCCTCTACAACTGATTATTTTAGAATTCTCTCTTTCCCCGCTCCTTTCCAGATATTTCTTAGACCTACACAGAGATTTTTCATTTATTGTTGTAAGCAGCTTTGACATACAGTAGGCTACAAGTAACCGTCACAACAATCATCAGTCTCCAATTAAAGATGACTAAATCAGAGTCAACACAGCACACAGAGGCCCTGTTGACTGTCTCTGCGTGTATTTGCTTTGTGCCTTTTGTTCAGGGCTTTGCTTTCATCACGGCGCAATACAGAGAGCAAACCTATCCTAACCAGCAGCTGCTGGCTAAATCCTACCGTTCAAACATGCTCCTGGCTAACCCTAACTATTTATCTCAAATCAAGACCTAGGAGAGCTGCTCCTCAAGTAGCTACATCCGTGTGTGTGTGTGTGTGTGTGTGTGTGTGTGTGTTTGTTTCTGTCTGTCTGTCTGTCTGTCTGTCTGTCTGTCTGTCTGTCTGTCTGTCTGTCTGTGGCAGCAAGCTGATACAGTTAAGGCCAGTGCTCAGTACTGGTTCTTAGAGTAACAGAGTCTGTTATGCATTTGATGTACAATATATTAACTTTACTTCCCTACAGGAGCCTATGTTTGTGGTTCATTAAAATAAAATAAAACAAACCCAGACCACCAGCATGCAGTTAGTTCTAGCGGTTTAAGATTGATTGAGTCTCCCTCGACTCAGCTAGAGCCTTCCAGACAGTTCTGTTGTCTGCCGTGACCATGTAGAACTGCTTTAATCCTATTATAGCTCAGGCACATAGAGCTTGATAAGAGGTTTACTGACTGAGGGCTCTGGACAGTCCACCTCTACCTCCACCGCTAGTCATTTCAAACCGCAACAGTAACTATCCGGTGTCCTATTTTTGGCAGTAATTGAGATATTATCAGTATTTCTTCTATATTCTGAATATTCACACTCTTATTTTTTGGACCCCTCCAGGATTGTTAGCCAAGACAAACGCTGAGGATGGCTGGTCAGCTGCAGGACGTCATCCAGAGATGGGTAAGCTAACATGCTAACAGTGGCTCATACCAGAATGATAACAACTAGCTATGCTTATAATAATATGATTGATATTACATTTTCTACAATAATATGACTAATCAGATGCATAATACTGTCAGAATTATTACTTTGAACTAGCTGTCTCTGTGAGTGGTGTGGTGTCAGTTGGCATTTTGTTTCTCTACAGCGAGAAGCCGTGGTGGAAGATGGTTTAAGGCCAGAGGACCATGAACTGTTCCAGAATGCTGGATTGATGTGTATTAATCAGGGTGACACGACACAACTGCTAGACTTCATTCAGGATGAGAAGAACAAGGTAAATGCATCGATCACCATCACATTCACAAGCCCTCCTATGAAACCCCCTCTCATGCTCCGCCAAGTGAGTAATTAAATTCACAGATATCCTAAGATGAATCACACCTTACTGTTACAGAGTGAACAGGGAGGACATTGGGTGCTTTTACACTGCTCCATTTGTGAAAATTGTTGTAAAATATACCTTGTGTTTGACACATTTCTACACATTGACAGTGTAGTGTAGTAGATTCCAGAGTCCCAGAGGCCGATAATAGTGAAGACAGACACAGTCACACTCCAGTCTCCTCTGTGACAACATCAGCAAGTCTACTACTACAGCTAACAGTACACTTTCACAGCCACTTTGCCATCATGGACATATAGTTTGCATCCCAAATGGCACCCTATTCCCTACATAATGCACTACTTTTGACCAGGGCCCTGGTAAAAAGTAGTGCATTATGTTGGGAATAGGGTGACATTTGGGATGTATACATAAAATAACGATCGCCTCTCTGCCACTACCCAGAGCTTGTTGGTGGGCTGTTGACCTGAAGGTGTGAGAACTGAACCAGCCGATATCCAGTCAGATTTCTCGCTCCAGTGATGGTGACCCTGTTTGGAAAGGCTCTTCCCTAAGTGCCCTTGGTTGTCCCACCTCCCCACGCCTTCTTTTGCTCTACACCCTACACTTACAGGAGCATGTGTCAGGGTGATTTTTCTAAGTCTTTCAGCAGCTAAAGGAGCCTCAGGAGGTTTCTGGCTGGGAGAAATTGAATTGACTCATAAATGAGAAATCTGTGAGAAAGCCTTCAACTTGGACGTCAAGGATTATCAAATCAAATCACATTTTATTTGTCACATGCGCCGAATACAACAGGTGTAGACCTTACAGTGAAATTACTTACTTACAAGCCCTTAACCAACAATGCAGTTTTAAGAAAAATAAGTGTTAACTAAAAAATAGATATGTAAAAATGTTTAAATAAATAACAAATAATAATAATTAAAGAGCAGCAGTTGCCATACCAGGCAGTGATGCAACCAGTCAGGATGCTCTCGATGGTGCAGCTTTAGAACCTTCTGAGGATCTGAGGACCCATGCCAAATCCTTTCAGTCTCCTGAAGGGGAATAGGCTTTTTCGTGCCCTCTTCACGACTGTCTTGGTGTGTTTGGACCATGATAGTTTGTTGGTGATGTGGACACCAAGGAACTTGAAGCTCTCAATCTGCTCCACTACAGCCACGTCGATGAGAATGGGGGCATGCTCGGTCCTCCTTTTCCTGTAGTCCACAATAATCTCCTTTGTCTTGATCACGTTAATGGAGAGGTTGTTCTCTTGGCACCACACGGCTAGGTCTCTGACCTCCTCCCTATAGGCTGTCTCATCGTTGTTGGTGATCAGGCCTACCACTGTTGTGTTGTCGGCAAACTTAATGATGGTGTTGGAGTCATGCCTGGTCATGCAGTCATGGGTGAACAGGGAGTACAGGAGGGGACTGAGCACGCACCCCTGAGGGGCCCCCATGTTGAGGATCAGAGTGGCAGATGTGTTGTTACCTACCCTTACCACCTGGGGGCGGCCCGTCAGGAAGTCCAGGATCCAGTTGCAGAGGGAGGAGTTTAGTCCCTGGGTCCTTAGCTTAGTGATGAGCTTCGAGGGCACTATGGTGTTGAACGCTGAGCTGTAGTCAATGAATAACATTCTCACGTAGGTGTTCCTTTTGTCCAGGTGGGAAAGGGCAGTGTGGAGTGCTTTAGAGATTGCATCATCTGTGGATCAGTTGGGGCGGTATGCAAATTGCAGTGGGTCTAGGGTTTCTGGGATAATGGTGTTGATGTGAGCCATGACCAGCCTTTCAAAGCACTTCATGGCTATAGACGTGAGTGCTATGGGTCTGTAGTCATTTAGGCAGGTTACCTTAGTGTTCTTGGGCACAGGGAACATGCTTGAAACATGTTGGTATTCCAGACTCATTCAGGGACAGGTTGAAAATGTCAGTGAAGACACTTGCAAGTTGATCAGCGCATGCTCGGAGTACACGTCCTGGTAATCCGTCTGGCCCTGCAGCCTTGTGAATGTTTAACTGTTTAAAGGTCTTACTCACATCGGCTATGGAGAGCGTGATCACACAGTCGTCCGGAACAGCTGATGCTCTCATGCATGCTTCAGTGTTGCTTGCCTCGAAGCGAGCATAGAAGTAATTTAGCTTGTCTGGTAGGCTTGTGTCACTGGGCAGCTCGCAGCTGTGCTTCCCTTTGTAGTCTGTAATAGTTTGCAAGCCCTGCCACATCCGACAAGCGTCGGAGCTGGTGTAGTACGATTCAATCTTAGTCCTGTTCTTAGTCCTGTATTGACGCTTTGCCTGTTTGATGGTTAGTCGGAGGGCATAGCGGGATTTCTTATAAGTGTCCAGGTTAGAGTCCCGCTCCTTGAAAGCAGCAGCTCTACCCTTTAGCGCAGTGCGGATGTTGCCTGTAATCCATGGTTTCTGGTTGGGGTATGTACGTATGGTCACTGTGGGGACGACGTCATCAATGCACTTATTGATAAAGCCAGTGACTGATATGGTGTACTTCTCAATGCCATCAGAAAAATCACGGAACATATTCCAGTCTGTGCTAGCAAAACAGTCCACTATCTTAGCATCTGCGTCATCTGACCCCTTCTTTATTGACTGAGTCACTGGTGCTTCCTGCTTTAGTTTTTGCTTGTAAGCAGGAATCAGGAGGATAGAATTGTGGTCAGATTTGCCAAATGGAGGGCGAGGGAGAGCTTCGTACGCGTCTCTATGTGTGGTGTAAAGGTGGTATAGAGTTTTTTTCCCTCTGGTTGCACATTTAACATGCTGGTAGAAATTAGGTAAAACTGATTTAAGTTTCCCTGCATTAAAGTCCCCGGCCACTAGGAGCGCTGCCTCTGGATGAGCGTTTTCCTGTTTGCTTATGGCCTTATACAGCTCATTGAGTGCGGTCTTAGTGCCAGCATCGGTTTGTGGTGGTAAATAGACAGCTACGAAAAATATAGATGAAAACTCTCTTGGTAAATAGTGTGGTCTACAGCTTATCATGAGATACTCTACCTCAGGCGAGCAAAACCTCGAGACTTTCTTAATATTATATTTTAATATTATATCATACTTTAAAATGAGAACATGTAAGGGAAATGTAGTTCATTTTGATGGTCATAAAAGGGTCTATAGCTACCCTGCAAGGACGTCATGGAGTCATAAAAGGGTCTGTAGCTACCTCGCAAGGACGTCAACTTATTGATCGAATTGAGGGGGTAGTCAAGGTGGTCATAATCAAGAGAGCCCACATTCAACCAACAATTTGTATGCCACCCCATAAACTTGTGCAACTGTTGCAGCATTCTTTGTAAATGTAAAAAGTAGACACAACATGACTCAGAAGTTTTTGGTTATTTTATCTGACCCAGGGTATAGTGGAGTCTATGGGCTGTGGCCTTCTGGCTTCCCTGGTGGCCGAGGTACTGAAGAAGAAGAGTTCCTTTACCTGTCAGGCCGTTATCACACACCTGGCCAAGGTAAACTATAAACACTATGAATTACCTTTGACAGAAGTGGCTGGCAGGAGGCTAAACAGTGGGTAGATTCACATGGCATGGCATCAGAGTTAACAGTAATGTATAAATCTGCTCTCTCAGACATGCAGCCCGATGGAACTCATGCTGATTTTTCTCGGCCAAGTGGATGACCTTCATCCGGACCTCATCGCTGATACCATCGTACTTATGGCCCCCCATCTTCAGACAGGTAATACTGAGCAGTGGTATAACTAGTAAAGATACAGTAGAATATTATAGAATAGAATGCAAGATGAGTAGTGCAAGATATGTAAGCGTTATTAAAGTGACTAGTGTTCCTTTAAGAAATGGAACACTAGTCAATTTAATAAAGTTTACATATCTTGCACTACTCATCTCATATGTATATACTGCATTCTATTCTATAATATTCTACTGTATCTTAGTCCATGCCGCTCTGTCATTGCTTGTCCATATATGTATATTTTCTTAAATTCCATTCCTTACAAGTCTTGTGTGTATTGGGTATATGTTGTGAAATTGTTACATATTACTTGTTAGATATTACTGCACTGTCGGAGCTAGAAGCAAAAGCATTTCGCTACACCCGCTATAACAGCTGCTAAACACGTGTATGTGACAAATAAAATTTGATTTGATTTGATTTATAGCTGCTACAGGTAACACGGTGAATTGTGAAGGCTATCTCCTGCAGATATTGTTTGCTGCCCTCTACTGGACACTTACTGTAACTTCATTTTGATGACATTTACTTTCATTTTTTTCTCCAGATTTAAAAAAAAGATGTATAAACAAACAAACAAACAGAACACAAAAACAACACAACCACCACAGCCAATACACACCCCAACATGCCCACAACTGTCCATGAACCTACAAAAACACAGTAGCCTTCCCTTTCAATACACATTTACATATCAAATTCAAACACAATTATGTCTGTTGGGAAATCTTACACTCCTCAAGATGACCAATGTATGGTTTCTAGATTTTATCAAACATGTCTTTTTTTTGTGGCTTAATTTTATAAAACACATAATCTAATGGAATGTAACTACATAGTTCAGCCCTCCAGTTCGTTATTGACGTTGAGTGAGTATGATGCTTTCCAATTGATAGCTATACATATTTTTGCAGCAATTAGACCTACACTACCATTCAAAAGTTTGGGGTCACTTAGAAATGTCATTTTTTTCGAAAGAAAAGCAATTTTTTTGTCCATTAAAATGACATCAAATTCAACCATCAGTCCTGTGTTCCAATGGCACGTTGTGTTTGCTAATCCAAGTTTATCATTTTAAAAGGCTAATTGATCATTAGAAAACCCTTTTGCAATTATGTTAGCACAGCTGAAAACTATTGTGCTGATTAAAGAAGCAATAAAACTGGCCTTCTTGAGACTAGTTGAGTATCTGGAGCATCAGCAATTGAGGGTTCGATTACAGGCTCAAAATGGCCAGAAACAAATAACTTTCTTCTGAAACTCGTCAGTCTATTCTTGTTCTGAGAAATTGCCAAGAAACTGAAGATCTCGTACAACGCTGTGTACTACTCCCTTCATAGAACAGTGCAAACTGCCTCTAACCAGAATAGAAAGAGGAGTGGGAGGCCCGGTGCACAACTGAGCAAGAGGACAAATACATTAGAGTGTCTAGTTTGAGAAACAGACGACTCACAGGTCCTCAACTGGCAGCTTCATTAAATAGTACCCGCAAAACACCAGTCTCAATGTCAACAGTGAAGAGGCGACTCCGGGATGCTGACCTTCTAGGCAGAGTTGCAACGAAAAAGCCATATCTCAGACTGGCCAATAAAAATAAAAGATGGGCAGTTCTGTGAAGGAAGTAGTACACAGCGTTGTACGAGATCTTCAGTTTCTTGGCAATTTCTCGCATAGAATAGCCTTCATTTCTCAGAACAAGAATAGACTGATGAGTTTCAGAAGAAAGTTATTTGTTTCTGGCCATTTTGAGCCTGTAATCGAACCCACAATTGCTGATGCTCCAGATACTCAACTAGTCTCAAGAAGGCCAGTTTTATTGCTTCTTTAATCAGCACAACAGTTTTCAGCTGTGCTAACATCATTGCAAAAGTGTTTTATAATGATCAATTAGCCTTTTAAAATGATAAACTTGGATTAGCAAACACAACGTGCCATTGGAACACAGGACTGATGGTTGCTGATAATGGGCCTCTGTACGCCTATGTAGATATTCCATTAAAAAATCTGCCGTTTCCAGCTACAATAGCCATTTACAACATTAACAATGTCTACACTGTATTTCTGATCAATTTGATGTTATTTTAATGGACAAAAAATTTGCTTTTCTTTCAAAAACAAGGACATTTCTAAGTGACCCCAAACTTTTGAACAGTAGTGTAAGTTACAAAACGTTCTTTGATATTGGTCAAGAATATTGACATTTCCGAACAGTCATAACCGTGGAGATGGATAGATATAAATTCCTTGACACAATGATATGATAGCACAGACATTATCCCAAAATGGTGTCAATTTCTCACAGGACCACAGCATATGTAATAGGGTTCCTTTGAGTTTTTTGCATCTCCAACAGCGATATGACATTTCTGGGTACATTACATGCATTCTGGCAGGAGTGTAGTAAATCCTATGGATTATCTTGAATTGCAATAATTTATGTCTAAGGTTGTAGGAGCAAATATAACAATTTTCACATATCTGTGACCAATAGTTCTCATCAATTTCTTCTTTGAGATCTGTTTCCCATTTTACCTTATAGGTTCTGAGCTATCAGGTAGAAATTCAGTCAACCCTTGATATACAGTGCCTTCGGAAAGTATTCAGACCCCTTGACTTTTTCCACATTTTGTTACGTTACAGCCTTATTCAAAAATGGATTAAATAAATAAAAATCCTCAGCAATCGTCATACAATACCCCATAATGATAAAGCAATAACTCGTTTAGACATTTTTGCTAATTTATTCAAAATAAAAAACAGAAATACCTTATTTACATAAGTATTCAGACCCTTTACTATGAGACTCGAAATTGAGCTCAGGTGCATCCTGTTTCCATTGATCATCCTTGAGATGTTTCTACAACTTGATTGGAGTCTACCTGTGGTAAATTCAATTGATTGGACATGATTTGGAAATGCACACACCTGTCTATTTAAGGTCCTACAGTTGACAGTGCATGTCAGAGCAAAAACCAAGCCATGAGGTTGAAGGAATTGTCCGTAGAGCTCCGAGACAGGATTGTGTCGAGGCACAGATCTGGGGAAGGGTACCAAAACATTTCTGCAGCATTGAAGGTCCCCAAGAACACAGTGGCCTCCATCATTCTTAAATGGAAGAAGTTTGGAATCACCAAGACTCTTCCTAGAGCTGGCCACCCGGCCAAACTGAGCAATCGGGGGGAGAATGGCCTTGGTCAGGGAGGTGACCAAGAACCCGATGGTCACTCTGACAGAGCTCTAGAGTTCCTTTGTGGAGATGGGAGAACCTTCCAGAAGGACAACCATCTCTGCAGCACTCCACCAATCAGGCCTTTATGGTAGAGTGGCCAGATGGAAGCCACTCCTCAGTAAAAGGCACAAACAAGATTCTCTGGTCTGATGAAACCAAGATTGAACTCTTTGGCCTGAATGCCAAGTGTCACGTCTGGAGGAAACCTGTCACCATCCCTACGGTGAAGCATGGTTGTGGCAGCATCATGCTGTGGGGATGTTTTTCAGAGGCAGGGACTGGGAGACTTGTCAGGATCGAGGCAAAGATGAACGGAGCAAAGAACAGAGAGATCCTTGATGAAAACCTGCTCCAGAGCGCTCAGGACCTTAGACTGGGGCGAAGGTTCACCTTACAACAGGACAACGACCCTAAGCACACAGCCAAGACAACGCAGGAGTGGCTTCGGGACAAGTCTCTGAATGTCCTTGAGTGGCCAAGCCAGAGCCTGGACTTTAACCCGATCGAACATCTCTGGAGAGACCTGAAAATAGCTGTGCAGCAACGCTCCCCATCTAACCTGACAGAGCTTGAGAAGATCTGCAGAGAAGAATGGGAGAAACTCCCCAAATACAGGTCTGCCAAGCTTGTAGCGTCATACCCAAGAAGACTCGATGCTGTAATAGCTGCCAAAGGTGCTTCAACAAAGTACTGAGTAAAGGGTCTGAATACTTATGTATATGTAATAATGTTTTACATATATATTTTTAAATAAATTAGCAAACATTTCTACAAACTTGTTTTTGCTTTGTCATTATGGGGTATTGTGTGTAGATTGATGAGGGAAAAAAACAATTTAATCAATTTTAGAATAAGGCTGTAACGTAACAAAATGTGGAAAAAGTCAAGGGGTCTGAATACTTTCCAAAGGCACTGTAACTTGGCAATCAACTTCTTTGGTTGCAGCTTCTTTCAGTATTTTTTCAATGCTAGATGCTTTAGGTTAATCCAGATTCTGTTGAAGCGATTTAATAAGATTTCTTAATTGGTCTTAGATAACCCACATTTTTATTGTAATTGATTGAATGACAGTAGAGAGCCATTTTCATACATTCCTTTCCAAATATTTATTAATAAATTCCCTCAAAACAAGTCAGAATGCAGTAAAAGAACCTATACATAATGCATTGCTTCAATTACTTAAAAAAACGTATCCTTGCCTCTTCTAGTGCTATTCATGTTGTTGACTTTTAAATGTCTCCTTCCCTCTCCTAGTGCTGCTGCGTCTGGGTGAGGAGAAGGCTCCCTGGGTAGGTCTGGCTCTGGCTGCCCTACAGAAGCAGGTGTCCAGGCTGCCAGTGCCTTACACCAAGGAGCAAGAAGTGGAGGATGCCTACGGTCTGTGTCGTTGCTGCTCAGCCCTGGCCAGGTTCATGGAGCCATTCGTGGAGGAGGTGAAGAGGAAGGACAACAGCGAGGATGGTGGCACTGCTTCAGACAATCAGCTAAAGACTGAGCTTCTTAAGTTGTAGGTGTATGTCTGCCTGCCTGCCTGCCTGCCTGCCTGTCTGTCTGTGTGCTTTGTTGGATATGAATGTTGGTAAAAGGAGCACTTTTTCCTAGATTTATCAATCAGATGTAGTTGTTGGTAGGGTTATAATCAGGAGAGTAGAAGATACTGCACCGGCTTGTTGATCTGTAAGGCATATTATTATTCTATCTACAGCTGCATGGGGAGCTTGAGGGAGCCGCTCCTTCAGGCACAGCTTGATCAGGCTATAGACATCCATAAACAGTCTCCCCTATGGCACTTTGCGACAGACATCCTGGTAAGTAATCTGGGCCTACTTGGTGGCTCTGCACACTACACTAAGGGTTAGCTCTTTTTTCTACTGCATCTCCCAGCTAGTAAGCGAGACTACCCAACAAGGCAATCAACCTCGTAGAGACAATTTGAATATGAACTTAGCTAAAACAAGACTACATTGTGTTTTTGATCCTAGGCCACCCTACCAGCCATCCAGGAGCCTCTCCCAGGCCTCCTGTTCTACAAGGCTCTGAAGAAGAGGGAGAAGTCTGACCTCCTGACAGACAGTACTGAAGCCCAGGAGTCACGGGCCTGTCTGGCATACCTGCTCTTTGTCCAGCTCATCACCATTGAGAGCTTTCCAGCAGTCTTCAGGTGAAACACAGTAGAAAGGTTCTGAATAACCGTGTCATTGAAGATATGGGGTGATAACTATGTTTGAAACATATCATAGTATTAATATTATTTTGTTGATCTCTCAGCCCTGTGTTTGTCCTGCAGTGTAATATGGAATATATTGACGTCCTACTGAGTAGGTATGTTTTCAGAGCTATACTGTTCTTACATGATAATAAAACATTGGTTTAAGATATACAGTGTTCCTCTAAACAAGAGGTTTTCTTTTCTAAAATAGAAAGGAAGAATCGTTCCTACTCAAAGGCCTGGTAAGAACAAATTGATTGCAAATCTTCCCAATACTATATTGAGTGAATTCTCTGAGTAGTAAGTATTGCTAACTATTCTTCTCCATTCTCTATCACTCAGGAATTATATACAAAAAGCTTGGAGAGAGTGGAGGATAACAGCCTCCCAGTTGAGCTGTTGGACCTAAAGTCATTTTACAGTGTTCCACAGGTGAGTCTGACTACATACCAGAAGCAGTTAAACAGATGCATATGTAAGACGTAATAATAATAATTTGTGATTTGTGTTTTTGTTGTTGTATGGAAATGCAGCACTTGGTGCAGATTCTGACTGTGTGTCCGATTCAGGGTTTGGTAATTGAATAAAACTCCTGCATGAATAAAACACATTGAAACTGTACTAAATCAAATAATTTTGGTTCTGTGTACCTGTTAGCCTAATAAGTAATTTCTCCTGTTACCAGAGAGAACGAGGGTTTAAAGTGTTCCAGCTCTTCATAGATAAATTGGGACCTGAGGCTAAGCACAAATTCTTCAGGTGAGAATACTGTATAGTCTGTATGTCTACACTGGATGGATCTGTAGTACTCTATAAGATAGGATTTAAAGAACAGAGTTTCCCCTAGCACTACACAGCTGATTTAAATAACCAACTCATCATCATGCTTTGTTTATTTGAATCAGCTGTGTAGTGCTAGTGCAAAAACCAAAACGTGCCCCCGAGGGGGGGGCAGGACCACAAGGTATTACAAACGGGGTAAGAAATCTTGAATATCCTGATTTCTTATCGTAGGTGTATGATAAAAACCAGTCGCCATGCCGGAGTAGAGGGTTACATTATAAAGAACATCAAAAATCAGATTGAGCTCTCCTTGAAGGTAAGATATAGTACATGACATTTTGATAAACAGGACAGTCGCTCCACTTCATTGCACTAGAAAAGGTGTATACAGTGCAACCTGTAATTGCGTTATTCTCCTTGTTATCTCTAGCCAGGTCATGAGAGTGAATGGTTTGTGGGGATCCAGGTTCTTCCCCTACTGAGACTGGTTCTGTGTTTCCCACGGGGCCCCGAAACAGACCTGCTGAACAGTATGGACAGGTTAGTACCGTTTGACCTCTCCCTATATTTAGGGCCGGTTACCTGATACAGATTAAACCTAGTCCTGGACTAAAAAAAAACACTGTCAATGGAGAGCATTGTGCATACTTTTTCTAGGACTAGGCTTAATCTGTATCTGGGAAACTGGCCCATAGGGTCTGTCTAAGCAATCCTGCTACCTCTCTCAAGTCTAAAATACTAGCCCTGGACTGGTGAGCCTGCCTTGCCCCTCTACAAGCTGTGACTGTGAGCGTTCCCTTATCTGGTCATCATTAATACTGCAGTAGAGAGCTGCATATTCTAGCCACGTATATCTGGTGCCCAGCATAAGGCAGATGGAACATGGACTACGGCACAGATCTATTCTCTAATGAAGATCAGGTTTCATTCCTAGAATCCCTTTCTTTCGAACAATGGAGATAGCGTTCTTAGCCAACAAGATATAATTGATTAATCAACTCTGCATCCAGTTTAAAACATAGACAGTAGTAAATTGGTCAACATAAACTGACTGTTGTCAACTTGTAATGCCGGATTGAAACACAGACAATATAATATATATATATATATATATATATATATATATATACTGAACAAAAATATAAATGCAACATGTAAGGTTTTGGTCCCATATTTCATGAGCTGAAATAAAAGACCCCAGAAATATTCCATACGCACAAAAAGCTTATTTATCTAAAATGTTGTGCACAAATATATTTACATCCCTGTTAGTGAGCATTTCTCCATTGCCAAGATAACCCATCCACCTGACAGTTGTGGCATATCAAGAAGCTGATTAAACAGCATGATCATTACACAGGTGCAGTTTTGAGGGAGCGTGCAATTGGCATGCTGCCGGCAGGAATTCCACCAGAGCTGTTGCCAGAGAATTTAATGTTCATTTCTCTACCATAAGCCACCTCCAACGCGTTTTAGAGAATTTGGCAGTACGTTCAAACACCTCACAACCTCAGACCACGTGTATGGCGTTGTGTGGGCGAGCGGTTTGCTGATGTCAACGTTGTGAACAGAGCACCCCATGGTGGCGGAGGGGTTATGGTATGGGCAGGCATAAGCTACGGACAACGAACACAACTGCATTTTATCGATGGCAATTTGAATACACAGAGATACCATGACGAGATCTGTGACGAGAAGGTATCTGTGACCAACTGATGCATATCTGTATTCCCAGTCATGTGAAATCCATAGATTAGGGCCTAATTTATTTATTTCAATACACTGATTTCCTTATATGAACTGTAACTCAGTAAAATTGTTGAAATTGTTGCATGTTGCATTTATATTTTTGTTCAGTATAGTATTCTTTGTCGTTCTCTACCTTAGGGTAATGGAGTCTCTCAATCTGTTACGATACCTGCTTATGCGAGACATGGACTGGCAGCAGACTGTGAGTGTTTTTGACACATTCATATAACTCAGAAGATTAAACCTAGCTACTAGTCAGTTGACGTGCTTAAGACAAGACAGCATGGTGATGGCCTAACGCTGATGTTTTCAGTCAAGTATATGGCCGGAGCTGTGCAAGATCGAAGAGGACTACCTGAAGATGCTGAGGGTGTGTCTGGCCCTCTCTAGAGCCTACTACACAGGGCAGGTTAAGAACATGAGAGAGGACAAGAAGATTCAAGCACAGGGTAAGAAAGCACATTTCTCTACACTGCAGTACTCTAATCTATTAAAATGTATTACATGTAAATACTGTGTATTATTCTGGGAACAATGTACAACGTGTTATACTGTGTACAGAAATCAATGTATTATTGTGACTCTCATCCACTAACAGAAGCCAGAGAGGCTAGAGGTGCATTAGTTCAGACTATGACCGTGAAGAACGAGAAGGTATCAGATATGACCCCAGAGATGCAGTATCAGGTAACTACAGCCACGTTACCACAGCTGTTTTTACGTGCTTGTCACATTGAATTTAATAATTTGAATTGGCACTGACAGTTATTTGGACTTCACAGGTACTGCAGTGTGCTCTGGTGACCTTTGACCTGATGGAGAGTTTAGTGATCCGTATTGAGGAGATATCAGAGGAGAAAGTGAAAACTGGGACTGCTGTCTAACAGAGACGGCTCAGAGTCTTATGCTTTTAAAAATGATAATTCAGGCTAATAATAAATACACAATCTACACAAAATGCTTTCTTTATTTAAGCCTCATTTCACTTATTTGCAATGCTGGATTTTCAATTGACTTTCTACTGAATCTATACAGTAATAGTATTCTGCTGGATACAGGATTGGATGCAGTGAGTATATTAAGCACACTAAACACATGCCAGTTGGGTTAATGACATTCTCTGCTTGTGACCGTGAACACAGTAGATGCCAGACCTAGCATAAATCAGCCATTAGTGTCACTAACCTATCATGGACAGGTAGGTTTGAGGGGAACTGGCATCCCCACTCTGCACCAGCTGCTCACCCCAGCTTAATATCCCTGAGCATCTCCCAGACAGAGCTGCTCTCTATGATGTGGGCCCTGGCCAGAGACATCCGATCCCGCACACTGTCAACATGGGGCTTACTGGTGGCCTGGAAGATGAGATCAGCCATAATGCACTTTCATTATCACAGGGGGAAAACATGATGAACTTTCAACTTTAGCTGGCTGGCAAAAATCTGGCACATTGACAGAAATGTTTATTAATGTGCCTTGTCCCTGTTAAACCTAGCAAAGAAAAGTAGCCTGACTTTGTATCAACTTTATCGTTATAAACAATATTTGTATCAACTAATGTCAAGTATCTTTATTTTAGTTTTTCAGTATTATTATTACTTATCATCCATGTCAATATAATGTGTGAGGACTTAGGGGTGTCTTCTTTCATCCTTACTTTGGCTATAGTCAGCATCCCCTTGACTATCTCTGTGTTGTTACGTACAGGTAGAACTCTGAGATTGCTGCCAAGGAATCTGCAATAGACCACAGGATCCCTCAGTTACACACAATGAAAGCACAGCACTAACACATCAATGTGACCGGAAATATTGTTCCATTATTAAAAACTACTACAGTAATTTGAATGTATTTGGGTCAGTACAGTAGGATCATCATTTAGATTGGGAGTGATCATTACTGTGAAACTACACTAGTCCACATTGGCCTATAATGTACAACATTTGCACATGTTAGAATCGTTCCAGACAGGAATAAAATGATTGTCTGCTTTAAAGTATAATACAAATAACTATACCTGTGCTGTATCAGTGACATGATGTCCAGTTCCTTCTTCCCATAAAAAGGGGCTTGCAGGAGAAGGAAACTATTGCGGTGAACCGTCACAAACTTCTTGATCTTGTCAAACAGTCCTGCTTCCTCAAGGTTCTCTGGTAGTTCTTGTGGGTTTATTATGAGGAATGCAATACCTGGACAGCCCACATATACATTCATTTATAACACTACTTTGGTTTTGCCAATAGGCCTTGGGTTTATGTGCTTTATTTGCTAGATTATGAGGGAGCCAATGGACTATCACAAAATATCTAGCTAATAACAGATGGAAGTCTTCTGCAGCCTTTTAATAGGAGCAAAATCCTGCAGTTTTTGAAGTTATGACCACATTAGCTGAAAGGTATCTGATGTCATGACAGGCCCAGGGGTCAGTGTGTGTATGGCAGAAAACCCCCTTACAGCAGGTGGTAGGTGACACTGTGAAATGGTCTTCTTGGCATTGGAAATTGTATAGCCTAAAGACACCAATCTCTAGTATAGACATACCATACCTTTGAAGCATGAATCAAATAATGTCATGTCAAACTGATGATTACCTGACATTGGGAAAACAAAGGACCCCGAATTGACAGCGTCTGAGAATCGGATCCGATGGTGCTGTGCAAGAAGCGTCCTGGATGTGTCATGATTCTGTGCGTTTTAGATGGGTAATGTTTTAGATGGGTAATGTCATGATTAAATCTAATAAGCTGTAATAATCAAATTGACAATATTGTGACTTCATATCAATATCGGGAAGAACTCAATTATACAACAGAAACTGTCAATTTCTGGCCAAGCTAGCTTGCTAGCAACTTTTTTGGCTAGCCATTTGTGGTGTTAAACGTTACCTGAAGTGATGTGCTGACTATAATTGTTGTTTTCCATTGAGTTGTCCTGTCATTACCGTTGGTCGTCATTATAGGTGGTGGTATGTAGCTAACTGTATTCAACCAAGATAAGATAGGGAGCGAAGTTGGATAACAAAACAAGTCTGTTTTGCCCGAATGAACTGTTAATGATTGACTGGAATCGAGCGAGATGAAGGAGGCATGCGAAGGAGGCGTGAGCAATGACGTCACTGGATCCCAAAAGGTGACGCTATTTAATTCATTTCACGTAGAGTAACAAATCCTCAAATATTCCTTTTGAAGTGTATCCCTAATTTTAACCCGACATGTACAATACAAATCTATATAATTTCACAAATTATCTTTATTTAATTTTTATGATCTACTATTGTATTTTAACTATCACAAAAAGAAGAAGAAATGAAACCATTGTATTTAGAACCAAACATTTTTATTTTCATATACACAACAATGAATGTAAAGCCAACAGACCAACATGTTCTCTAGTTTCTGTGAAACTCCACTGTCTAACCATCATCATGAGTAGAGAGCCATGAGAAATACATTTGCTTTTTTTTTTTAATGTTCTTCTTTCTAAAGGTTGCAAACACCAAGTAAACAGTTAAACATACAAAAATGTCTGCATGCACAACAGCTTATTTGTGTCTAAACTCTCAGTCCATTAAGTATTAAGGATATAACTGAAGGTGATGAAGGGGCAGTGCTTGACTTGGGCAGGAGCTCACTGGAGCTGAGTTCCGGCACCTAAAATGTTATACTGCTTGAGCTCCTGTTCCTCATATCGAAAATTTGCTCAAAAGTCTTGTGGAGCTCCTGCACCTAAATATAAACAGTACCGGCACCCAAAGTGAGTACTGGAACCTATTTCAGTCCAAGTCAAGCACTGTGAAGGGGACTGAATGCAAACAAACAAGCTCAGCTTGAGAGTCCATAAAAAGCAGCATAAAAAGCATGAGACAGTCAACCAATAAATACAGGAGGACTCAAACATCATGAAATCAAGGTATAAGACAGAATAATTGTGGTACTGTAGTTGTCAGTGAACCAAAGACATGTTGTAGAAGTCCAGAGAGAAAGTGTACCAGGTCCCTGATAGATAGTACTGTTGTAGTGTCTGTCTCAGAAGAAGTGTAGTATAGTTGATCAATCCAGAGAGAAGGTTGATCAATCCAGAGAGAAGTTAACATAGTGTCTCCTTAGTCCTTAAACCTGTCAATCAAGTGATGTGTTTATAACTCCAAGATGATTAGTCTTAATTCTGTGTCAGTGATACGTTTCTAGCTCCACGATGGTCCACTCCCCCTGCGGAGAGGCAGCATCCTCAGGCGAGAAGCTGGTCACAGTGATGCTGGTTGTGGAGTCCTCCAGGGGTGATATGAGCTCTGCCCAGCGTTTAAATGTCTCCTTCTCGTGGGGCAGGAAGGTCTGCTGTGTGTCCAGGCAGTCCCGGGAGAGGGACAGGGTCTGCTTGATGAGATACTGGGCTAGGTTTAGGTCCTCAGGGACTGGGTTTATGATGCCCAGACTGGACTCCTGGTCCGAGAGGAGTTGCTTCAGCATGCTCCAGTCACGCTCCGCAAACGTACTGCTCTCTTCATTGTAATCTTCATCGTTCTCCTCCTCCTCCTCCCGCCCCACTGTGCTCCTCCTGCTCCTGTTGTCAGAGGAGCTGGGGTACTCAAAGGCTTGTCTCACGTTCAGTCCGTAGATGGGAGAGAGGGCTTTGGAGGAGCGTCGGTCATGTGTACAGGTTGGGGTTGTTGTTTGATCCAATCTGTGACATTGTCCCTCAATGTCCCCTAAAAACAGTTGACAATACTGTACAATGACATAACGATTCATCTTTCCATAAGTCCATAGTCATTACACAGGCATTCTGCAGGTCACTTCTTTCCATTATTATCCCAACATTTAGATTACTAAAGTTTCACCCTTAATGCAACTGTGTCCTCTTAACAACCATTTAATAATCAAATGACAGGATGAGGCAATGACCTGTCCTCTATTCCACTAGGAGAGAGGGGGGAAACCCTCATTTCACCATTGCATTGGTACCTAGTTACAGACCAATGAATTATGATATGAAATTGATATAATTTAGAATTATATGAGTAGTCACTGACCTGGACTGTGGGTGACAGACAGGATGGACAGCTGCCTTAAAGGTCAAGCACAGAGGGATGTAGTTGTCTGGATGTGTCTCTTTTATCCACCAGTAAAAATGACAGTAAGCCATGCATTGCATTGCATTGCCAGCGCTGGTTAGTTAACTCTGCATAACTCAGTTTGCTCAGGCACCAGTGATATGTTTGAAGAAATAAACCGTGCAGGTATCTTTAACTAATGAATAGAACTATTGCATTGTACAGATATGATTATAATACTTTCAGAAAAACCTAAATCCAGGCAGAAATGATTTACTTTGCAGCACAAAGGGAAGTACGTAGGTTAATCTGACATTTCCCATCTGGTTTTATGTACAGTTTCTTTCGTTCTCTTATTAACACTGCTTCAATATCACTGTAAATAAAAGGTCCATGCTGGTAATGGATGATACAGTTGACCACCTATTGCTGTTGACAGCAGAAACAAGATCAATATGTTTTGCACTGGGATAGACCCTAACTAGGATGCATCCCAAATGCCACCATATCCCCTATATAGTGCACAAAGTAGTGCACTATATGAGGAATAGGGTGCCATTTCAGACACGACCTCTGACTAAGTAATAACGCAAGGGTTTGCTGTATCATATGAGAGTGAAAAAAGAGAGACATGGAAGATAAAGATTGTTCTAGACACACCACATACAGAAGACTACCAGGCAGCACCACACAAAGTCTATTGAACCAAACCAGCATTACAGAATAAAGCGAGTAAAAACAGAATGAAGTAAAAACACAAACATATTGGGTGGAATAAATAAAAAGACACACAACAAATGGAATGTACTATTATCATGCAGATGTCTTTATAGATAAGCAGGCTGATGAGCAGATACAGGTTAGGAGGGTCTGACAATAAATAACAACAAAAAGAAAAACAAGCCGATCCTGGGTAGGTAAGGGTCCCTATAGGTAGGTAAAACAAAGATTGACATACACCTTTTTCAAAAGTAATCTGGTCGTACAGCTTAGTAGTGTGGTCCATTAGTACAATACAGATATTTTTGGATTTACCCTCCAAATCAACTGGCCACTTTGCATATTATTATGTAATTTGATTTGATAGTAAAAATCATATCTTGGTTGCACGTCTTTTGCATCGAACACAAATGATGGAGACATCAATCTCAATAAATAATATAATCAGCTGTGGCTTAAAAAAGGCCAGGAGCTGTTGGATTTCATGGCATTCACTAAAAGAAACAATGAAAAATCATTGAATATTAGCATTTTTATGTACATCAAAGTGCATTCGTACAACTAGGCCTATGTCAGTCCGCCACACCTTGTCAGAAGGCAGGTGGTTTCTAACCAACACATGGCGCAGTACTTTACACTAAGGTCGCATCCCAAATGGAACCCTATTCCTTACATAGTGCACTACTTTTGACCCTATGGTCAAAAGTAGTGCCCTATAAAAGGGAATAGGGTGCCATTTAGGACTCAACTTAATATTTTAGTATCAGTTTTCTCATTGAAATGAACATTGCTTTTTTTCTCCCTTTTCATAAGTAATCTTAGTAGTCAAGGTCAGAATGCCTCTGAAAAAAGGTAGTTCCGTTGTTATATGATGATTATAGCTAAGCTACTTCTGCACATTTCTTGATTGACCAATCTCCATTTTTTCAAGGATATTGGTGTTACCAATTCAAATCAAGGGACTGGTACACAAACCAATGTTTTGTGTATTTATAGCAAGCTTTCAGCTACAGTATATGGGCATATCAAAAAATGACCTCCTCATCCAATTTGAATTTGAACTAGTTAAGTAATCTGTATTATATCCATTTTGAGAGGAAGGGGATAAGTGTACGTGTCATAATGCAAATGAATAGTCTGAGCATCATGTTATATCAGACAGAGGAGATTGTATCTTGCAAAGGGTGAACTAATTAACTAACTATGCCTTGACTAATGGAGTTTGGCAGGGTGGGGAGAATGGGTGAGGGGTTTGGCAAGGGGTTTGGCAAGGGGTTTAAATTGGGTGGGTTCCTAGATGTAGATTATTATACATTACCTGCTGGGGATTGTGGGATAGCTGCATGTGCAGGAGAGCCCCCTTTCTGCTGAGGGTAATTTAAGTCTGTATGTAAGTCTGATCTCTTGCTGTCTACAGGCACAGGTATAGATGCTTGGCTAGGCTTGGTTGAGGGGTTCTTGCGTGGTGATCCTCCATTGCTGTACTGTTCAGCAGGCCGGAGGTCTAGGTGGCAGGGTCTCTCCCGCTCCTGGGGAGGCAGGTCAGTGGGGTCATGGTCCAGAGGAGGGCAACCAGGGGAGGGCTCTACTCCCTCCACCTTGGTGGGGTTATGGTCATCTACAAGAGGATCCTGGATCTCAGTGAGGAAAACGATGGGTTTGTTGGGTTTGTTGTTGTTGGACTCGTGCTTGTTGCCTTGTTCCTGCTGCTGCTGAGGTGTGCTTTTGGGAAGGTCCGATGCCAGGTGACCCCCAGAGTGAGAGATGGAGTTTGGGGCTGACTGAGGGGCCGGAGGACGGTCGCTCCCGAAGACGTCGCAGGGCGTGAGTGGGTCATCAGGCTGTTGCTGGGGCGGAGTCTGCACCGCGCACTCCTCTGATCCCAGCTCCTCACACTCGTCAACAGAGATCAGAACAGATCGGCGGAAGTTAGAGGCTGATTGGTAGTCCATTTGCTGCTGTTGTTCGTTGTCTTGGTCAGGGTCAGCTCCGTCCTCGAAGGCCAGGTTCACAATGCCCTGGAACTGAGAGGAGGGGTCAGCAGGAGGCGGAGGGGCCTGGTGAACAGGAATAACCTCCACCTCTGACCTCTCATCCTCTTCCTCCTCCTCTTCAGACTCCTCGGACTCCTCAGAGGAGAAGAGCTGGCTATCGGGGACCTGCTTCACCGTAATATTGGCCTCCACCTCCTCCTCAACAGGGACCTCGTCTCTGTCCCTGCTCAGCCAGGAGCGCGGCCGTCGCCTCACCCCTTCCTCCTCGCTGGTGGTCTCTCCCTCGCGCCCCTTCAGCCTCACCTCGACCCGCAGCCCGCCATCCAGCATCTTCAGCTCCTCAGGCGTACTTGTGTCACTACTACTGCGGCCCAGGAAGTCATGGCAACGCATGGTGCCGCCCCCCTTGGATTCGCCGCGATCATTGGAGCAGCAGTCGTCCACATCATCCTGGGAGCCCCCGGCATCGTAGTCCTCAGAGCGAGGCTTGATGTCGTCTGATGAGGTGGTGGCGCTACCGGATTCTGACTCGGGGCTGACCTGGTGGTGCAGGCTGCTCCACGAGTCCTCCAGAGGGCTGCCTGGGGTTGGGGTGTCCAGCGGAAGGTCTGTGGCTGAGCCAGGAGTGTGTTTACCTGTGTATGTCCCCTCTGTGTGCTTAGCAGGCTCTCTGTTTACGAGGTCATTCCCTTGAGAGATGTGGTTGGTTGCTGGTGGCTGACTGGACAGAGCCCTGACTCCTCCTGTGCAGTTAGGTTTACCTGGTTGTTTGGCAGACTTCTGAGGACTTTGCGTAGGGCTGGCGTTCAGGGGTAAGGAGAGGGAGTCCTCTCCTCCACTGTGGCCCTTGGGGCCTGGTGGTAGTGGGCTGTTATGAGCTGGACTCTGCTCTGTGGATGTTGCTGCTGGCTCTGAGGCCTTCTCTCTGGGATCTGAATGGGAGGGGACCCTCTCTGCTCCAGCACCAGTGTCATTAGCCTGCTGGGTGTCTGCAGAGGTTTTACCATTAGATCCCTCTTTCTCTTTAGCTGCAGGCTTTTTGGATGAAACGACAGAGGTGGAAGAGTTTTTAACTGGCCCAACTGACTTGGGTGAGGCTTTCTCTGTAGGAGATTCAGAGGTACCCTTCTGCTTTGGTCCAGGTTTGGCCGTTGCTAGTGGAGGCTGTTTGGAAGGAGAGGAGCTGGAGATGGCCTTTGCTGGTTTAGAAGTATATTTGGCTGTGGCTGGGGTAGCTGGGGTGTTTTTTGTGGTCTTCCTGGCTGTTTTGTCTGCTGAGACTGTGGAGCTATCCTTATCCTCCTGTTTCCTGGGAGACGCAGGCTTTCTGGCACTCAGGGAGGACCCAGATCTAGAGACTGCATGTGACGAGAAACAAGAAAAAGGGACGAATATTTCAATACTTTGGCCCACAGTGAGATGATGTTAGGATTTGTATTGGAAAAAACACACACGCACGCACGCATGGACGCACGTCCACACACACACGCGCGCGCGCACACGGTTCTGCCTCTCACCATGGTTCTCAGCTGAGCCTGTTGGTGGGCTCATCCCCTTCGTGTCTGCTCTGGCTCCTGTTCCTACAGTTGTTGTTCTTCCTGTAGCGGGGAGCTTGGCTTTATTGGCCTCTCTGGTGCTGGGCTTATTGGTAGGGCTGATCAGGGAGATGAAAAAAACAATCAAATCAAAAGAACACAGCACCGGAGAGCAGAAAATGAAGCCTGACTCACAAAATGAAAGCCATTTTTAATTGCTTTAAAAAAATGTTTAATTTAGGACAATAACAACAATCAATAAATAATGGATACAAAATCACAGGGTCTGATAACACTAAGGGATGAAAGCTCATAAATCTCAAAAGACCTTGGCATTAACAAGTACTGTAATGTATCGTTTCACCCATCGCTGTATGGATTAGCAATTACCACTATATAACAGTGGGGGGCAGCAGAGTTGTTTCTACCATTTCTCAGGGATGGTCTTCTATCTAAATTGGATGTTCTGATTTCGGGTGCAATGCTGCTTACCTGTTGGTCTTTGCTGTGTCTATTTTCTGGGGGGGTTTGGTCAGTGGAGATTTGGTCAGAACTTTAGCCTGGGTTTTTGTCTTAACATCTAAAACACAGAGGATCGTTATAGTGTGTTTAACCAAACACTGATATTCATTGTTGGAAACTGTCTAATTTCTGAAAATGAAAACTGCTCACTTAGAATGAGGGATTAAGAGGCAGAATATTATTAATTTATACAGCGTATTGGGAATGAATGGAGCCACAATAAACAGACAGTTTCGAGGGGAGAAATGCTAACTGAACTCATGAAATCCTCAAACAAAGTACACAGATGATTCCATTATAGGGAGAGCTAACAGGGATGTGAGAGCTAGAGGCTAGGAACTGATAATAGTACTGCACATCAGAACCAAATATTGCACAATCAGGGCCAATAACATAGAGCTGGAGTATAGATGGGATGACTGGGCTGGTTAGAGAGAGAGAGGGAGAGAGGGAGAGCATATGGCACTTTGAGTCTCTCCCTTTCTCTGTTGCATGAAAAGGAGGGACAGGCCGGCTGAGGCCCTGTACTCTGATCTGCACCTGATCGAGTCCTTTTTGCACACATACACCCACATACACACACACACAAAAACACAAACACAAGCTCACACACACACACACACACACACACACACACACACACACACACAAACACTCACACTCACACAAAAACACAAACACAAACACAAGCACACACACACACACAAAAACACAAACACAAGCTCACACACACACACGCACACACACACAAAACACAAGCTCACACACACACACACACACACATACACACAAAAACACAAAAACAAGCTCACACACACACACTCACACAAAAACACAAACACAAACACAAGCACACACACACACAAACACACACACAAAAACACAAACACAAGCTCACACACGCACACACACACACACACACACACACACACACAAACATAAGCTCACACACACACACACACACACACACATACACACACACACACACAAAAACACAAGCTCACACACACACGCACACACTCAAAAACACAAACACAAGCTCACACACACACACACTACGCTGCTGTCCCATGCATTTAGACATTGAACAATGGTCACTTCCCATTTCTATACTGTTTAGACACACTGTGTATTTATATACTGTGTACTCGACATAGCTCACTGTAATATATCTATTGTTGTACATATCATTCATAGTATATCTTTGTGTACATTCATCCCATGCACATACGCACAGATAGTTTTTTGGGATTATTGTTATAGTGTTATTTGGATTGTAATTTGGATTTGTTCCGATTTTTCTAGATTAAAATAAATATTTGAACTATTTTTTTTAACGTTCTACTGCAATGTTGAGGCAACTCAAGCTTTCGCTGCACCCGCTATAACATCTGCGTAACTGTGTATGCAACCAATACACTTTGATTTCATTCTCCAAACTAGCATACACCACGGGAGCTAGGACCAGACTGGGGGTTGAGAAACAATTGGTCACACCCCTGTGTGTGAGCTGTGTGGTTTTGACCTTCAGCTCTGCGGCTTTTCGGGTGTCTGTTGCCACACAGGCTGTGCTACCTGTATGGCTTTTTATTTCTGTGGTGCTACCGTTAAAATGATTAATACGTATGAAAGAAATAAGTGCTTTTTGATTCATCTTTATACACAGTACTACTGCAATGTATTTCTACTTCAATGTATTCCCTCCTGTCTCCCTAGAACCCCTCTGGGATAAAGCATAACTTATGTAAATCACTATGCTACTTATTCTCCACAAAACCTGCTACCAATCATTTCTGCATCAAGCAAATTATTCAGATACTCTAACTTCCTGCCATAAAATCGAATTCATGTCATCATAACAATGAGTGAATTAACCCAGCGGCAAAACTGGTTAGAATGACGTCATTACAGCGTCATTATCACAACGTTATTACAATGTAATTACAACATCCTTGCGTCTTTTCAACCATTTTTACGCTGCTGGGAGGCAACTTAATAACATTGGATGTTAGACCTGGGAAATACAGTTTCCCAGCTGGCAAAATGAGTTGAACATCATTACAAAGTAATTATAATGTCTTTTCAACCAGTTTTGCCCACTGGGGAGCAAGTTAATTATGTTGGATGTTAGACCAGACCTGGCATGGTGGGGCAGTTGCGTGGGCTTCCGGAACTGTTGTCAGGGGAGGCACTGCCTGATGTGGAGGGGGTGGTAGTGGCGGGGTGGGCCATGCTGCTGTCTGCCCCCTGAAGAGAGTCACCCTTCCCTGCTGTACTCTTCTGCAGCTTCCCTGGCCTGGCCTGAGCTGTGGAGGTGGTGCCTGGGGGAGAGGTCTTGGGCCTGGCTCCAGGGTTAGGGTTAGCCTTCCTGTCCTGGTCCTTAGACCCCTTCCCCCCTGTTGGGGACCCCCTGGGTCCGTTAGCGGTGGTTACCTCCCTCCTAGCCCTCCCTGGGCCAGCCGTACCGTTGAGCACTGGTTTGGCTGATGCAGAAGTTGTAGTCTTGGCTTTAGCCGTGGTGCTCCGGTGGTCACCTGGCTGCTTGGTCTTGACGTTCTTTGCCCTTAATGGGTCAGTGTCTCCAGGCTTGGTAGCATTAGTCCCTGTCCCTGCGGTGGATGTGAGGCCTGGCGTCCCCAGCCCATCTGACTTCATGGTGGCTGATGATGCAGCCACAGTGCAACTTCCTGTTCCTGTGTTCCTGATTACCCAAATGGTCCTGTGGACAGGAGGGCTCTCACAAGCAGCTGCAGGACCTGAGGGGCATCTTACAACCCTCGGCTGCTAGAGAGAAAGAGAGAGAGAGAGAGAGAGAGAGAGAGAGGAGGGAGAGGTTTGAATGGAAAATATCAAATCACACAACATAATTTAGTATAATTGAGTAGTAGCCTATGGACTTGATTTAACAACTAAAGACTGGGATGAAGGACGTTCGACCTAACCTGTAATTACCTGTAACTAAGCTGTAATTACCTGTAACTAACCTGTGATATAGAAACTGATTAGCACTGATTTTGCAGATAGCGGCTAAGAAGGTTTTTCATGATATGTTGGTTTACATACATTAGTTGAATCAATGCACTAATTGTAAGTTAATCGAGAGCGTCTGCTAAATTACTCAAATAAAATGTTAATTCAAAGGGATTGAATAATACTGGTGAGGATGCCTGCATGTGACTGAGCTGCACTGTACACTCAGGTTTGTAAAACAAAAGCAACCCCGGCCGTCACCACATCCTTCCAGGTTCTGTCTGCCTTGTGTTACTGTTCATCAGTCTGATAAGACACAAGGTCTGTGTGTTTATCACTCTGAGGGGCTGAAAGGTAATTGCTTTCTGTGTCAATGATGAAACTACAGTCATCAGCAACAGAATCAGTGTGTGTGTGTGTGTGTGTGTGTGTGTGTGTGTGTGTGTGTGTGTGTCAAATCAAATTCAAATTGTATTTGTCACATGCACCGAATACAACAGGTGTAGACCTTACAGTGAAATGCTTACTTACAAGCCCTTAACCAACAATGCAGTTTTAAGAAAAATAAGTGTTAAGTAAAAAATGTATAACTAAAAAATAAAAAAATAAAAAATGAAACAGCAGCAGTGTGTGTGTGTGTGTGTGTGTGTGTGTGTGTGTGTGTGTGTGTGTGTGTGTGTGTGTGTGTGTGTGTGTGAGGCCCGCTCTAGTGTTTCCACCATTCACATCCCTGTGTCAGTGTGTAGTAATTACAGGCTTTTAAAAGTCAGCCTCCTAGATCATAATTACACCGTTACATTTACATTTGAGTCATTGAGCACTTAGTATAATCAGTGTATGCAACTAAATAGGCATCATAACCACATATCATAATCATTACACAGGTTTCTCTGTGTTATAGATGGGAACATGTCACCCAACTAAGTTCTAACAATACAAGAGAGTAATAAAACAATAGCTAGTAAATTAAAGAATAAATACGCTTTTATCATGCATTACCTGTGAGCTGGTGAATACAGGCTTTTCCCCAAGTCTTCTACTGCCTCCTTTATCAAGAGCAGCTATAGGAGAGACAAACACATAATTACATTTAAAACAACACATTTAAAACATGGTTAAATTACCATCACATTCAAAAACCTTCAAGGCACAGTACTCATACAAAAAACAGGTAGCCACAAACATCTTTTGAGACGCATTGACCTGGTTCTGTCTTGCATTCTCAACAAAAGGAGCATTCAGTTTGATGATGGGTATTTTCCATGTGAACTGTACCAACATGTCCCTGAAATATCAAATCCATGACGTGTCCATTGAAGAGACCGATACTGCAACGAGGCTATTCTACCTAAGGCTTCCTGATTTTAATTTAAATGAGATACAGAAGGTGAAACAATGCGTAAAATCCTAATGTGGAGAGGCTTTCATTTAATCAATGAAACGTCAGTCAATTGTGACTGCCAAGCAAGAAAATACTTCACAGCACATCCTTCCATTTCCCCAGAGATGCACCAAATCAAGACCAAACCGTTGCACCGGAATGTAGTCGAGTGTGTGTGTCTGTGTTGGGTGTGTATGATGTGGCGTGTGTGACTACATTACTGCATGCAACTATGTATATTAATTCTATGTGCCTTGTCGTGTGTATGTGCATGCGTACGTGTGAGCTATGTTAGTGACGGGGAGATTTCAACAGTATGGAATGTCAGTGGAATTTTAAAACCAAGTTCAATAAATAATTAATGCCATGCATTTCAATGGATCACAAAGCTAAACAGTCAAAACAAATCAGTGCATTATTTGTTTCTCAGAGAATGCATATAATTATGTGTAAAATCCACAAAGAGAGAGGAATTCAACCCTCCACCCCGCCCCTTTATTACAATACAGAATAGAACATGTTGAGTCTGGTGTAGTATTTGCATGTTAGCCTAATCGCTAGCTACAAATTGGCTGAAAATGGGGTGACAGACTGACTGACCCTCCTCCTCGCCCAAACAACAGATGGATCTCCAGTTCGTGTATGTTTGTGCTCTGTTTTGTTCTGCAACTGTGCTGAAAGCAGCCATTAAATGTCTGATGTTACCCAGAGGCAGCAGCAGCAGTAACATATGCTTCAGGGGCTTTGGTTCCTTCCTCTCTAATCATGCAGAGACAGAGCCTGTGCTTCATCACTGTAGCCTGCTCCCAGATCTGTCTGTGCTGTCTCTTGCCATCTCCTATGGTCATTGTCATGCCAAGCAAGATCAAACACGTTGAACAGATCTGTAATATCCCATCTGAGCTTAGAGAAACAGAGCTTTGGCTGTCTTCTGCAGTGAGAGACAGATCAGATCACCTCCAAACTACAGCTAAAGCCCCATAGAATAAAGATGTCCTCCCTTCTCTTACCTGCCAGTATCCTCTCTCTGTGCTTGGAGGGCAGGGTCTCCCATCCCCGCGTATGGCGGACGGAGTAGAATGACTGGAGCAGGAAGGTCCACAGCCTAGCGTGCAGAGCACCAATCTCTCACCTAAACGGCTGGTTGAGAGAGGAGAGGAGATAGGGAGAGAGGAGGAGGAGGAGAGGGAGGGGGAAAGAGAGAGAGAGCACGAGCGAATCAGCAGCTGCTTAAAAGGACCCATCACCATGGTAACCACCCCTCCTCCTCCCTCTTCCCCTCTCTCACTCTCCCTCCCTCTCTCTCTCTCTCTCTCTCCCTCTCTCTCTCCCTCTCTCTTGCAGAATCCACTTGAGCTCCCTTGAGCTAAATGGATGATGTCATCAGCTGAGGCTGCTCCCGCCTCCTCCACATCGCCTCAATGTTTATAAAAAAAACAGAGCTGGAGGGTGGGGAGAAGCTCCCTTTCATACACAAACCCTCCCTCCTGTCCTCACTCTCTCCCTTCCTCTCCCACACTCTGGATCTCACCCCATCTGACTACTGGCCACAAGTAACACAGAGGCAGATTAGAGAAGGCCACTCCCATGCCTCATCATGCTTTCTCTCTCTCTCTCTCTCTCTCTCTCTCTCTCTCTCTCTCTCTCTCTCTCTCTCTCTCTCTCTCTCTCTCTCTCTCTCTCTCTATCTCGCTCTCTCTCTCTCTCTCTCTCTCTCTCTCTTTCTCTTGCTGTCTCTCTCTCTCTCTCTCTCTCTCTCTCTCTCTCTCTCTCCTCTCTCTCTCTCTCTCTCTCTCTCTCTCTCTCTCTCTCTCTCTCTCTCTCTTTCTCTTGCTGTCTCTCTCTCTCTCTCTCTCTCTCTCTCTCTCTCTCTCTCTCTCTCTCTCTCTCTCTCTCTCTCTCTCTCTCTCTCTCTCGCTCTCTCGCTCTCTCGCTCTCTCTCTCTCTCTCTCTCTCTCTCTCTCTCTCTCTCTCTCTCTCTCTCTCTCTCTCTCTCTCTCTCTCTCTCTAATCCATCCTGCCATGTTCCCTGTAGGGACGTGTGACTTAACCCAGACAGCCTAACCCTGCCTGCAGCCCATACAGCTCTAACCAAACCAGGATGTCTGCAGCCTGCAGCCTTCAGATGTGTCACACTCCCCTGGGAGTAATTATATAGGCATAATGGGGCTCTGGAACTACACTATATGACCAAAAGTATGTGGACACCTGCTCGTCGAACATCTCATTCCAAAATCATGGGCATTAATATGGAGTTTGTCCCCCCTTTGCTGCTATAACAGCCTCCACTCTTCTGGGAAGGCTTTCCACTAGATGTTGGAACATTGCTGTGGGGACTTGCTTCCATTCAGCCACAAGAGCATTAGTGAGGTCGAGCACTGATGTTGGGCGATTACACCTGGCTCGCAGTCGTCGTTCCAATTCATCCCAAAGGTGTTCGATGGGGTTGAGGTCAGGGCTCTGTGAAGGCCAGTCAAGTTCTCCCACACCAATCTCGACAATCAATTTCTGTATGTCCCTTGCTTTGTGCACGGGGGCATTGTCATGCTGAAACTGTAAAAGGCCTTCCCCAAACTGTTGCCACAAAGTTGGAAGCACAGAATCGTCTAGAATGTCATTGTGTGCTGTAGCGTTAAGATTTCCCTTCAAATCAAATCAAATCAAATTGTATTTGTCACATACACGTGTTTAACAGATGTTATAGTGGGTGTAGCGAAATGTTTGTGCTTCTAGCTCCGACAGTGCAGTAATATCTAACAATTTCACAACATATACCCAATACACACAAAAAAGTAAGGAATGGGATTTAAGAATATATACATACAGTGGGGAGAACAAGTATTTGATACACTGCCGATTCTGCAGGTTTTCCTACTTACAAAGCATGTAGAGGTCTGTAATTTTTATCATAGGTACACTTCAACTGTGAGAGACGGAATCTAAAAAAAAATCCAGAAAATCACATTGTATGATTTTTAAGTAATTAATTTGCATTTTATTGCATGACATAAGTATTTGATACATCAGAAAAGCAGAACTTAATATTTGGTACAGAAACCTTTGTTTGCAATTACAGAGATCATACGTTTCCTGTAGGTCTTGACCAGGTTTGCACACACTGCAGCAGGGATTTTGGCCCACTCCTCCATACAGACCTTCTCCAGATCCTTCAGGTTTCGGGGCTGTTGCTGGGCAATACGGACTTTCAGCTCCCTCTAAAGATTTTCTATTGGGTTCAGGTCTGGAGACTGGCTAGGCCACTCCAGGACCTTGAGATGCTTCTTACGGAGCCACTCCTTAGTTGCCCTGGCTGTGTGATTCGGGTCGTTGTCATGCTGGAAGACCCAGCCAAGACCCATCTTCAATGCTCTTACTGAGGGAAGGAGGTTGTTGGCCAAGATCTCGCGATACATGGCCCCATCCATCCTCCCCTCAATACGGTGCAGTCGTCCTGTCCCCCTTTGCAGAAAAGCATCCCCAAAGAATGATGTTTCCACCTCCATGCTTCACGGTTGGGATGGTGTTCTTGGGGTTGTACTCATCCTTCTTCTTCCTCCAAACACGGCGAGTGGAGTTTAGACCAAAAGCTATATTTTTGTCTCATCAGACCACATGACCTTCTCCCATTCCTCCTCTGGATCATCCAGATGGTCATTGGCAAACTTCAGATGGGCCTGGACATGCGCTGGCTTGAGCAGGGGGACCTTGCGTGCGCTGCAGGATTTTAATCCATGATGGCGTAGTGTGTTTCTAATGGTTTTCTTTCAGACTGTGGTCCCAGCTCTCTTCAGGTCATTGACCAGGTCCTGCCGTGTAGTTCTGGGATGATCCCTCACCTTCCTCATGATCACTGATGCCCCATGAGGTGAGATCTTGCATGGAGCCCCAGACCGAGGGTGATTGACCGTCATCTTGAACTTCTTCCATTTTCTAATAATTGCGCCAACAGTTGTTGCCTTCTCACCAAGCTGCTTGCCTATTGTCCTGTAGCCCATCCCAGCCTTGTGCAGGTCTACAAATGTATCACTGATGTCCTTACACAGCTCTCTGGTCTTGGCCATTGTGGAGAGGTTGGAGTCTGTTTGATTGAGTGTGTGGACAGGTGTCTTTTATACAGGTAACAAGTTCAAACAGGTGCAGTTAATACAGGTAATGAGTGGAGAACAGGAGGGCTTCTTAAAGAAAAACTAACAGGTCTGTGAGAGCCGGAATTCTTACTGGTTAGTAGGTGATCAAATACTTATGTCATGCAATAAAATGCAAATTCATTATTTAAAAATCATACAATGTGATTTTCTGGATTTTGTTTTAGATTCCGTCTCTCACAGTTGAAGTGTACCTATGATAAAAATTACAGACCTCTACATGCTTTGTAAGTAGGAAAACCTGCAAAATCGGCAGTGTATCAAATACTTGTTCTCCCCACTGTATATGGACAAGCAATGACAGAGCGGCATGGGCTAAGATACAGAATAATATTATAGAATAGAATGCAGTATATACATATGAGATGAGTAGTGCAAGATATGTAAACATTATTAAGGTGACTAGTGTTCCATTTCTTAAAGTGGCCAGTGATTTCAATAGGCAGCAGCCTCTAATGTGCTAGCGATGGCTATTTAACAGTCTGATGGCCTTGAGATAGAAGCTGTTTTTCATTATCTCGGTCCCAGCTTTGATGCACCTGTACTGACCTCACCTTCTGGATGATAGCGGGGTGAACAGGCAGTGGCTTGGGTGGTTCATGTCCTTGATGATCTTTTTGGCCTTCCTGTGACATCGGGTGCTGTATGTGTCTTGGAGGGCGGGTAGTTTGCCCCCGGTAATGCGTTCGGCAGACCGCACCACCCTTTGTGGGCGGTGCAGTTGCCGTACCAGGCGGTGATACAGCCCAACAGGATGCTCTCAATTGTGCATCTGTAAAAGTTTGTGAGGGTTTTAGGTGATAAGCCACATTTCTTCAGCCTCCTGAGGTTGAAGAGGCTCTGTTGCGCCTTCTTCACCACACTGTCTGCGTGGGTGTGGACCATTTCAGTTTGTCGGTGATGTGTACGCCAAGGAACTTGAAGCTTTCCACCTTCTCCACTGCGGTCCCGTTGATGTGGATAGGGGGGTGCACCCTCTGCTGTTTCCTGAAGTCCTGAAGTTCCTTTGTTTTGTTGATGTTGAGTGAGAGGTTATTTTCCTGGCACCACACTCCCAGAGCCCTCACCTCCTCCCTGTAGGCGGTCTCGTCATTGTTGGTAATCAAGCCTACTACTGTTGTTTTGTCTGCAAACTTGATGATTGAGTTGGAGGCGTGCTTGGCCATGCAGTCATGGGTGAACAGGGAGTACAGGAGGGGGCTGAGCATGCACCCTTGTGGGGCCCCAGTGTTGAGGATCAGCGAAGTGGAGATGTTGTTTCCTACCTTCACCACCTGGGGGCGGCCCATCAGGAAGTCCAGGACCCAGTTGCACAGGGCGGGGTTCAGACTCAGGGCCTCGAGCTTAATGATGAGCTTGGAGGGTACTATGGTGTTGAATGCTGAGCTATAGTCAATGAACAGCATTCTTACATAGGTATTCCTCTTGTCCAGATGGGATAGGGCAGTGTGCAGTGTGATGGCAATTGCATCGTCTGTGGATCTATTGGGGCGGTAAGCAAATTGAAGTGGGTCTAGGGTGACAGGTAAAGTAGAGGTGATATGATCCTTGACTAGTCTCTCAAAGCACTTCATGATGACTGAGGTGAGTGCTACAGGGCGATAGTCATATAGTTCAGTTACCTTTGCTTTCTTGGGTACAGGAACAATGGTGGCCCTCTTGAAGCATGTGGGAACAGCAGATTGGGAAAGGGAGAGATTGAATATGTCCATGAACACACCAGCCAGCTGGTCTGCGCATGCTCTGAGGACGCGGCTAGGGATGCCGTCTGGGCCGGCAGCCTTGCGGGGATTAACATGCTTAAATGTCTAAATCACGTCGGCCATGGAGAAGGAGAGGCCACAGTTCTTGGTAGTGGGCCTGGTCAGTGGCACTGTGTTATACTCAAAGCGGCCGAAGGTGTTTAGCTTGTCTGGAAGCGAGACGTCGGTGTCGGCGATGTGGCTGGTTTTCTTTTTGTAGTCCATGGTTGTCTGTAGACCCTGCCACATACGTCTCGTGTCTGAGCCGTTGAATTGCAACTCCACTTTGTCTCTATATAGATGTTTTGCCAGTTTAATTGCCTTGCCGAGTGAGTAGCTACACTGTGTTGTATTCTATCATATTCCCAGTCACCTTGCCATGGTTGAATGCGGGGGTTCGCGCTTTCAGATTTGCGTGAATACTGCCATCTATCCACGGTTTCTGGTTAGGGTAGGTTTTAATAGTCACAGTGGGCACAACATCACCTATACAGTTCCTGATAAACTCAGTCACCGTTTCAGTGTATTCGTCTAAATTATTTTCGCAAGCTACCCGGAACATATCCCAGTCCACGTGATCAAAACAATCTTGAAGCGTGGATTCCGATTGGTCAGACCAGCGTTGAATAGTCCTTAGCACGGGTACTTCCTGTTTGAGTTTCTGCCTATAGGAAGGGAGAAGCAAAATGGAGTCGTGGTCAGATTTGCCAAAAGGAGGGCGGGGGAGGGCCTTATAACCATCCCGGAAGTTTGAATAGCAATGGTCTAGGATTTTAGCAGCGCGAGTACAACAGTCGATATGTTGATAGAACTTTGGCAGCCTAGTCCTCAAATTTGCTTTGTTAAAATCGCCGGCTACAGCAGCCTCAGGATATGTGGTTTCCAGTTTGCATAAGGTCCAGTGAAGTTCTTTGAGGGCCGTTGTGGTATCGGCTTGAGGGGGGATATACACGGCCGTGACTATAACCAAAGAAAATTATCTTGGGAGATAATACAGGTCGTCATTTGATTGTTAGATATTCTAGGTCGGGTGAACAGAAGGACTCGAGTAACACTGGAACTAAGGGGCCTAGCCCAAACCATGAAAAACAGCCTCAGACCATTATCCTCCTCCACCAAACTTTACAGTTGGCACTATGCATTGGGGCAGGTAGCGTTCTCCTGGCATCCGCCAAACCCAGATTCGTCCGTTGGATTGCCAGATGGTGAAGCGTGATTCATCACTCCAGAGAACGCAATTCCACTGCTCCATAGTCCAATGGAGGCGAGCTTTACACCACTCCAGCCGACGCTTGGCATTGCGCATGGTGATCTTAGGCTTGTGCGCGGCTGCTCGGCCATTGAAACCCATTTCATGAAGATCCAAACGAACATTTATTGTGCTGACGTTGCTTCCAGAGGCAGTTTGGAACTCGGCAGTGAGTGTTGCAACTGAGAACAGACGATTTTTACGCATTACGCGGTTCAGCACTCAGTGGTCTCGTTCTGTGAACTGGTGTGACCTACCACTTTGCGGCTGAGCTGTTGTTGCTCCTAGACGTTTCCACTTCACAATAACAGCAATTACAGTTGACCGGAGCAGCTCTAGCAGGGCAGAAATTTGACGAACTGACTTGTTGGAAAGGTGGCATCCTATGACGGTACCACATTGAAAGTCACTGAGCTCTTCAGTAAGGCCATTCTACTGCCAATGTTTATCTATGGAGATTGCATGGCTTTGTGCTCGATTTTATACACCTATCAGCAACAGGTGGCTGAAATAGCCGAATCCACTAATCTGAAGGGGTGTCCACATACTTTTATATATATAGTGTATGAATCACTACCTTTTACCCAATGTGTGTGTGAGAGTTGGAAGAGAGAGGCAGAGAGCATAGCAGGCAGTGGGGGTCGGTGCCGTTTAAGATGAGGGAGGACAATCTTTTTTTTAATGACCATGGCCTTATTTCTATTACAGCATTTTGGATGACTGTCATTCATATTCCATTTACCCAGTTCAATGTAACATCGATAGATTTAGACTACTACATGATACTCAAATTTTCCCTATACCCATCATGAGGTTGCTACGACCTAGCCTATGAATGAAAGTTTACAACGTAGGTGCACACAGGTTGAGAGAAATGTTGAGTTGACAGACAGTGACACATGGACAGACAGTGACACATTCAATACCACCTTGCACACTCTTGCCTGCATCTATCTGATCTACTGTGTAATCATTAGTCCAACAGTTGCAAACGAGAGTTTCTATTGGACAAATTCAGGTATGTTTTTTCCCGTTTTGTTCCGTTTGCTTCCGTTTAAGAAATGTTTTTCAACAGAATTGGCTAAATGAATACACCCCTGATCACACGTAAACACAGTTCACTTTCATAGCAGCCATATAGAAATAGCTCTTTGTATTCCTTTTCGCATCTACGCGCTCTCCTCCTCTCACCTTTTCCCTTCGCACAACACATCAGCTGTCTGTGACCAGGTGGAAAAAATGTCCAAGTCAAACCTTCATAACATAACCGCTAACTGCTACACACCAGCCTACATCGCTGTCACCATATTAGCTAAAGTAACGTCTTAGTCAACATAGCTAACAGAACTAGCTTGTTAGTAAACACGCTACAATCATGCAGTCAGTAAGCAGTTTAGCGGTTACACCGGCGGGCCCCGGTGGCAATAAATTACTAAAACCAAAAGCTTACATTGACTTGGAAGAGTTCCAGTGTTGCCAGCTAGCTAAGATAGCATCCCTCTGTTTGAGCCAGGTGTTTGAGTAGGCTAAACTAACTAGTTGCATTAGCTAGCTAAGTAAGTGAAAGTGAAAGTGGGAAAAAAAGACAAAATATTACTAGCTCTCTCTCTCTGTCTCTTTTGCTTCTCCTTCATTTTGGAATAAATTAATTTGTTAGAAACTGTTCAACTACTGTATTGTCTTTCTCTCTCTTTGAGTCAACTACTCACCACATTTTATGCACTGCAGTGCTAGCTAGCTGTAGCTTATGCTTTCAGTACCAGAGTCATTCTCTGATCCTTTGATTAGGTGGACAACATGTCAGTTCATGCTGCAAGAGCTCTGATAGGTTGGAGGACGTCCTCCGGAAGTTGTCATAATTACTGAGTAAGTCTATGGAAGGGGATGAGAACCATGAACCTCCTAGGTTTTGTATTGAAGTCAATGTACCCAGAGGAGGACGGAAGTTAGCTGTCCTCTGGCTACACCATGGTGCTACCCTACAGAGTGCTGTTGAGGCTACTGTAGACCTTCACTGCAAAACAGTGTGTTTTCATCAATTATTTGGTGAGGTGAATATATTTAGTACAGTTTTATCTAAAACGGATAACTTTTTTAATGTTTTACTATTTTTATTTGTATGAAATTCACTGAGGAGGATGGTCCTCCCCTTCCTCCTCTGAGGAGCCTCCACTGATAGCAGGGCATGTTTTAAGGTTCACCCTTCACAGCTCTTTCTGTTTTCTGTGTCATTTCACCATTTATCGTATGAAATGGAACAAAGAAAACCCTTGTCATATCACACTTAGTAATTCATCAAGTAATAAAACAGGCAAAATGTGAATAACTGTATTGTTAAAAGGCCTTGCTTTTGGTATGGGGGACTGTGAGCAAGTTAATGTGAGATGGAGGGAGTTTTTTATCACCTCCTCTTCCCTCTGAACCTCCTCCTCCAGGGGTGTCTCTCCTTCCATGTCCTTCTCTCCAGCCAGGTGATCCACAGCGGTGAATAGGTCACAATAGTTGACCCCCATGACCCCGTCTCCTATGGCTGAACACAGCTTCTTCAACAGGGCCGGCTCCCCTGTCACACATGTACACCTGTATTCAAAAGCGTCACAGAGTACTGATCTAGGATAAGGTTCCCTTTCCATATATCATTTTTCATTATGGTCTATAGAAGGCTAAACTTATTCTATATCAGTACTCATACTCAGAGACTCTTTGTGAATACTGGCCAGAGGCAGAGGCTGAGAAACCCCCAGCTACAAACAACAAATATTACATAGTAGAACACTTTTTACACCGTACAGGTCATATCAAAACTTTAAAAACAGCTGCAACCAACAATTATTATCAATCAGTCAACACTAGTAGCGCACCCGCCCGCAATTGTTAATAACCCATCCGCACCCGCCCGACTGTATGTGATAAAGTTCAAATCTGAGGCCCGCACCCAACCACAACCCGCAAATATAGAAAATGCGCTATAGGCTACAGTCAAAGACTGCAGAACGTTTTTTTCGCAGGGGGTGCAGGATTTTTTGTTGTTGCCTGATTTAGATATGTTTCTGTTTATAATTTCCAACATTTTGGTAGGCTATTTGTTAGTCAACTTATCTATAATTAGATACATGCAGCTTCTCTTTTGTCATTATATGTTGACCTAGAAGACTAAATAAACCCTTGCTCAACAAAATAATGTAATAGATCGATAGAATGAAGGCTTAATTCCAGTTGACATCTGTAAAGTTTTCTATGTCATCTTCTTTTGCGGAGCAAAGACGTTTAGGGACTGTGGAGAAAATGGAATAACGCAAAAAAAAAAAACTGGAAAGATTTTCTGTGAAAAATGTCCAAATTACATCAGTTTGACCGGTTGTAAGGAAATAGAAAGCTGTGAAAACCCAATATGTTTCTGATAAGATTCCTGTTCGGCTTCGATGCATATTTTATGTGGTTAAAATACTATTAGCTTTTATGATGCTGACAGCATCTTAAGATGCAGAAAGAAAGAAATCATATTTCTCCACTCCTGTTCCCAAGTGCAGATTTTGTCTACATTTGGTGTATCATTTACTGCAAGAAATGCTTAATTCTGCAGGAGTTAATATTAAGGCTATGTGAGAGGTTATAGACCTACAGTCAGTGTCCATTTTTCAGTTTCCATTTAACCCATCTAAACAGTAGGCTACAGTTCCTTTGACATGCCATAGGCCTATTTGAAGTCCCATCTTGTGACTGTGGAATTTGTATAGCCCCTCACAATCATCACACATGACAAAGCCGGCACTGCTGTCATCGTCTACCATTTCAGCAAATTTTTCCCAAACATTACTTTTCTGTCCCTCCCTTCTCTTTTTCAACTGTCCTTTCGCAGCTTTTGTTTTATTTAATAAACTTCGACAATGTCCTTTTTGCCTCGGTGGATTGACGTTAACTATTTCTGCCTGTTCCCAAAAGCATTATTTGGTGATTGGCCTGTAGGCTATATGGCGCACGGACAGATTTTGGCAGCAGCCATGTGCTCCAGAACAGTAGCACCAACAGTAATGTTTGTAGGCTGAGCTCCAGAGTGGTGTACCCAGGGGAGGCAGCTCGAGAGCAGCCCTGGAGTCACACATAGCCCAGCCCTGGAGGAGAACCAGCTTCAGCTAGTTGTCTCCTCCTTGAGGGGGGCAGGAGGGAAAGACACTGGATGTGTCCCACTTTCTACCCTATTCCCGAAGTGTGCCCTTGCACACTCCCTGTCATGGACTTACAATGTTGGAAACTCCCTCCAGCCAACGCTTTACTAATCCAATGCTTTTAAATTCATGATGTGGAGTGCAAGTACACAATTCAGGAGAAGGGTAGAGAATTGGGATGCAGCCACTCACTCAATTACCAGACCTGATTACCCTGCTACATCTGTCTGTATCCACACTGCCCTCCTGAACACGCCTTCCATAAAGGACTGTTATTCAATAAAGATGACCCGCTCATTTGATCATGTTTGGATTTACTTCCTGTTGGGACTTCCTGTCAGGCACTGACATGGAAAATGAGTTGAGGATGTTGGTGTGTGTGTGTGTGTGTGTGTGTGTGTGTGTGTGTGTGTGTGTGTGTGTGTGTGTGTGTGTGTGTGTAACCCACCATGGCTCCAGTCACAGCAGTTAGACGCTCTCTGAACCTCATAAGGCAACAGGGCAAAGTTTCTCTCTGACCAGCTCTTCACATAGTGCTGAGCCCACCTGAAACATACAGTACAAACAAGTGATAGAGTTAGAGAGTCTGTCATTCCACATTCCACTGCTGCCCACTTATTGCTTGTTAAACACCTTTTTATCTCGTTTTTATGGAGACAGGTATGAACGAAGGAGATATTTGACACAGAGGACGCCAGCTGGGGATTGTACATGTTCTGTAGATAGCAGCCTTAATCACAAGACCAAGCCCAGGCACTCATTAAACTCCATGATGATTAGCACAGCAAATCCATTGATATACAGTAACCATCCACTAACTAGCTAATGAGGCTCAGTGTGACTGTCCACTGTGTGTGATGAGATTCAGCGTGCACCGTTACTGTCTCTTTAAGGTCTGAGGAGATTAATGGTCAGGTCTGTGACCATAATCTCTTATCCAGCCTGACATCACACTGAGAGAGCTGCCACACTCTATACAAGACACAGTGTGTGTGTGTGTGTGTGTGTGTGTGTGTGTGTGTGTGTGTGTGTGTGTGTGTGTGTGTGTGTGTGTGTGTGTGTGTGTGTGTGTGTGTGTGTGTGTGTGTGTGTCTGGGTGAGTCCCAAATGGCACTATTCCCTATAGTGGACTTCTTTTGACCATAGCCCATAGTGCACTATATAGGGAATAGGATGCCATTTGGGACTCAGTCACATTCATTAACCTCACTGCCCTGCTCTTGGTACTAGAGAGGAAGTGCAGCCAGAAGTGTTCAAAAGATGTGGCACAGCTCCCAATTACATATCAAATCCTGCTGCCCCAAGTTTCCCAGGCAATCAGTGGAGGCTGCTGAGGGGAGGATGGCTCATAATAGTGTCTGGAACGGATAGAATGTAATGGCATCAAACACATTGAAACCATGTGTTTGATGTTGTTGATACCTTTCCACCCATTCCTCTCCAGCCATTACCACATGCCCGTCCTCCCCAGTTAAGGTGCCACCAACCTCCTGTGCAGGCAATGTATGGCTGCGTCTCAAACAGCACCCTATTCCCTTTGATTTTAAACATTTTCTTTAGGGGTTATATCTACTTTAATATTGCAGATAGATTGTAACTTCCATCAATGTAATTGTCTGCATCACTTCCAATCCCCCATATATATTTTTTCACAAATATATATATATATATATATACAGTACCAGTCAAAGGTTTGGACACACCTACTCATTCAAGGGTTTTTCTTTATTTTTAAAATGTTCTACATTGTAGAATAATAGTGAAGAGTGTGCAAAGCTGTCATTAAGGCAAAGGGTGGCTTTTTGAAGAATCTCAAATATAAAATATATTTTGATTAGTTTAACACTTTTTTGGTTACTACATGATTCCATATGTGTTATTTCATAGTTTTGATGTCTTCACTATTATTCAACAATGTAGAACATTGTAAAAATAAAGAAAAATAAGTAGGTGTGTCCAAACTTTTGAATGGTAGTGTATATATATATATATATATATATATATATATATATATATATATATATATATATATATATATACACATACATACATACACATACATACATACATACATACATACATACATACATACATACATACATACATACATACATACTGTAAAAATAAATAAAGGGAACACTTAAACAACACATCCTAGATCTAAATGAATGAAATAATCTTATTAAATACTTTTTTGTTTACATAGTTGAATGTGCTGACAACAAAATCACACAAAAATTATCAATGGAAATCAAATTTATCAACCCATGGAGGTCTGGATTTGGAGTCACCCTCAAAATTAAAGTGGAAAACCACACTACAGGCTGATCCAACTTTGATGTAATGTCCTTAAAACAAGTCAAAATGAGGCTCAGTAGTGTGTGTGGCCTCCACGTGCCTGTATGACCTCCCTACAATGCCTGGGCATGCTCCTGATGAGGTCTCCTGAGGGATCTCCTCCCAGACCTGGACTAAAGCATCCGCCAACTCCTGGACAGTCTGTGGTGCAACGTGGCGTTGGTGGATGGAGCGAGACATGATGTCCCAGATGTGCTCAATTGAATTCAGGTCTGGGGAACGGGCTGGCCAGTCCATAGCATCAATGCCTTCCTCTTGCAGGAACTGCTGACACACTCCAGCCACATGAGGTCTAGCATTGTCTTGCATTAGGAGGAACCCAGGGCCAACCGCACCAGCATATCGTCTCACAAGGGGTCTGAGGATCTCATCTCGGTACCTAATGGCAGTCAGGCTACCTCTGGTGAGCACATGGAGGGCTGTGCGGCCCCCCAAAGAAATGCCACCCCACACCATGACTGACCCACCGCCAAACCGGTCATGCTGGAGGATGTTGCAGGCAGCAGAACATTCTCCACGGCGTCTCCAGACACTGTCACGTCTGTCACGTGCTCAGTGTGAACCTGCTTTCATCTGTGAAGAGCACAGGGCGCCAGTGGCGAATTTGCCAATCTTGGTGTTCTCTGGCAAATGCCAAACGTCCTGCACGGTGTTGGGCTGTAAGCACAACCTCCACCTGTGGATGTCGGGCCCTCATACCACCCTAGACCCACTCCAATTTGCATACCGCCCCAACAGATCCACAGATGATGCAATCTCTATCGCACTCCACACTGCCCTTTCCCACCTGGACAAGAGGAACACCTACGTGAGAATGCTATTCATTGACTACAGCTCAGCATTCAACACCATAGTGCCCTCTAAGCTCATCACTAAGCTAAGGATCCTGGGACTAAACACCTCCCTCTGCAACTGGATCCTGGACTTCCTGACGGGCCGCCCCCAGGTGGTAAGGGTAGGTAACAACACATCTGCCACACTGATCCTCAACACGGGGGCCCCTCAGGGGTGCGTGCTCAGTCCCCTCCTGTACTCTCTGTTCACCCATGACTGCATGGCCAGGCACGACTCCAACACCATCATTAAGTTTGCCGACGACACAACAGTGGTAGGCCTGATCACCGACAACGATGAGACAGCCTATAGGGAGGAGGTCAGAGATCTGGCCGTGTGGTGCCAGGACAACAACCTCTCCCTCAACGTGACAAAGACAAAGGAGATGATTGTGGACTACAGGAAAAAAAGAGGACTGAGCACGCCCCCATTCTCATCGACGGGCTGTAGTGGAACAGGTTGAGAGCTTCAAGTTCCTTGGTGTCCACATCACCAACGAACTATCATGGTCCAAACACACCAAGACAGTCGTGAAGAGGGCACGACAAAGCCTATTCCCCCTCAGGAGACTAAAAAGATTTGGCATGGGTCCTCAGATCCTCAAAAAATTCTACAGCTGCACCATCGAGAGCATCCTGACTGGTTGCATCACCGCCTGGTATGGCAACTGCTTGGCCTCTGACCGCAAGGCACTACAGAGGGTAGTGCGTACGGCCCAGTACATCACTGGGGCAAAGCTCCCTGCCATCCAGGACCTCTATACCAGGCGGTGTCAGAGGAAGGCCCTCAAAATTGTCAAAGACTCCAGCCACCCTAGTCATAGACTGTTCTCTCTGCTACCGCACGGCAAGCGGTACCGGAGTGCCAAGTCTAGGTCCAAAAGACTTCTCAACAGCTTCTACCCCCAAGCCATAAGACTCCTGAACAGCTAATCATGGCTACCCGGACTATTTGCACTGCCCCCCCACCCCATCCTTTTTACGCTGCTGCTACTCTGTTAAGTATTTATGCATAGTCACTTTAACTCTACCCACATGTACATATTACCTCAACTACCTCAACTAGCCGGTGCCCCCGCACATTGACTCTGCAACGGTACCCCCCTGTATATATAGCCTCCCTACTGTCACTTTATTTTACTTTATATATAGCCTCCCTACTGTCACTTTATTTTACTTCTGCTCTTTTTTTCTCAACACTTTTTTGTTGTTGTTGTTTTATTCTTACTTTTTTTGTTTAAAATAAATGCACTGTTGGTTAAGGGCTGTAAGTAAGCATTTCACTGCAATGTCTGCACCTGTTGTATTCGGCGCATGTGATCAATAAAATTTGATTTGATTTGATTTGATTTGTTTCTGACCGTTTGAGCAGACACATGCACATTTGTGGCCTGCTGGAGGTCATTTTGCAGGGCTCTGGCAGTGCTCCTCCTGCTCCTCCTTGCACAAAGGCGGAGGTAGCGGTCCTGCTACTGGGTTGTTGCCCTCCTACGGCCTCCTCCACGTCTCCTGATGTACTGGCCTGTCTCCTGGTAGCGCCTCCAAGCTCTGGACACTACGCTGACAGACACAGCAAACCTTCTTGCCACAGCTCGCATTGATGTTCCATCCTGGATGAGCTGCACTACCTGAGCCACTTGTGTGGGTTGTAGACTCCGTCTCATGCTACCACTAGAGTGAAAGCACCGCCAGCATTCAAAAGTGACCAAAACATCAGCCAGGAAGCATAGGAACTGAGAAGTGGTCAGTGGTCACCACCTGCAGAACCACTTCTTTATTGGGGGTGTCTTGCTAATTCCTTATAATTTCCACCTGTTGTCAATTCCATTTGCACAACAGCATGTGACATTTATTGTCAATCAGTGTTGCTTCCTAAGTGGACAGTTTGATTTCACAGAAGTGTGATTGACTTGGAGTTACATTGTGTTGTTTAAGTGTTCCCTTTATTTTTTTGAGGAGTGTATATATATCATTTTTTAAAAATATATATTTTCCTTTATTACTTTCCAACCCCACCACCCCTCCCCTAATTGGAGTAAACTATGGAACAACAACGCTTAGGCCTCTACTTCCAGCTTATACATACCATATACATTTTATGGACACAGTCAATTCTACAATAGTTCCATCTTGTTTGCTCCTACTCCTGAACTTCCTCTACCCTCAATCTCTCCGATCATTTTCCTGATGTCCATCCGGCTTGCCTCTATATGCCATATCTTTCAAACTGTGCTCTTTCACAAAAGTTCTTAACCTATAACCTATATACAGTGAGGGAAAAAAGTATTTGATCCCCTGCTGATTTTGTACGTTTGCCCACTGACAAAGAAATGATCAGTCTATAATTTTAATGGTATGTTTATTTGAATAGTGAGAGACAGAATAACAACTAAAAAATCCAGAAAACAACGCATGTCAAAAAATGTTATAAATTGATTTGCATTTTAATGAGGAAAATAAGTATTTGACCCTCTGCAAAACATGACTTAGTACTTGGTGGCAAAACCCTTGTTGGCAATCACAGAGGTCAGACGTTTCTTGTAGTTGGCCACCAGGTTTGCACACATCTCAGGAGGGATTTTGTCCCACTACTCTTTGCAGATCTTCTCCAAGTCATTAAGGTTTCGAGGCTGACGTTTGGCAACTCGAACCTTCAGCTCCCTCCACAAATGTTCTATGGGATTAAGGTCTGGAGACTGGCTAGGCCACTCCAGGACCTTAATGTGCTTCTTCTTGAGCCACTCCTTTGTTGCCTTGGCCGTGTGTTTTGGTTCATTGTCATGCTGGAATACCCATCCACGACCCACTTTCAATGCCCTGGCTGAGGGAAGGAGGTTCTCACCCAAGATTTGACGGTACATGGCCCCGTCCATCGTCCCTTTGATGCGCTGAAGTTGTCCTGTCCCCTTAGCTGAAAAACACCCCCAAAGCATAATGTTTCCACCTCCATGTTTGACAGTGGGGATGGTGTTCTTGGGGTCATAAGCAGCATTCCTCCTCCTCCAAACACGGCGAGTTGAGTTGATGCCAAAGAGCTCGATTTTGGTCTTATCTGACCACAACACTTTCACCCAGTTCTCCTCTGAATCATTCAGATGTTCATTGCCAAACTTCAGACGGGCCTGAATATGTGCTTTCTTGAGCAGGGGGACCTTGCGGGCGCTGCAGGATTTCAGTCCTTCACGGCGTAGTGTGTTACCAATTGTTTTCTTGGTGACTATGGTCCCAGCTGCCTTGAGATCATTGACAAGATCCTCCCGTGTAGTTCTGGGCTGATTCCTCACCGTTCTCATGATCATTGCAACTCCACGAGGTGAGTTCTTGCGTGGAGCCCCAGGCCGAGGGAGATTGACAGTTATTTTGTGTTTCTTCCATTTGCGAATAATCGCACCGACTGTTGTCACCTTCTCACCAAGCTGCTTGGCGATGGTCTTGTAGCCCATTCCAGCCTTGTGTAGGTCTACAACCTTGTCCCTGACATCCTTGGAAAGCTCTTTGGTCTTGGCCATGGTGGAGAGTTTGGAATCTGATTGATTGATTGCTTCTGTGGACAGGTGTCTTTTATACAGGTAACAAGCTGAGATTAGAAGCACTCCCTTTAAGAGTGTGCTCCTAATCTCAGCTCGTTACCTGTATAAAAGACACCTGGGAGCCAGAAATCTTTCTGATTGAGAGGGGGTCAAATACTTATTTCCCTCATTAAAATGCAAATCAATTTATAACATTTTTGACATATGTTTTTCTGGATTTTTTTGTTGTTATTCTGACTCTCACTGTTCAAATAAACCTACCATTAAAATTATAGACTGATCATTTCTTTGTCAGTGGGCAAACGTACAAAATCAGCAGTACAAAATCAGCAGGGGATCAAATACTTTTTTCCCTCACTGTACTTATTATGGACACAGTATGTTTTACATTAGTTATCTTGTTGTTATTAGTCCCAACCTTCAGCTCCATTCAACCCCTCACATCTATCTCTTGACACCATCCATATTGGATTTCTATTTGTTATATATTTTTGAACTGTACTGTGATGTTTCACAAAAGTTCTGAACCCTTCCATTCTCATTGTTTCTACAGATTGTAAATTGAAAATAAACATTTTTGCTAAAAGTATTATTATATTATTGATCGATTGACTATGACTTTTCAGATCACCCAGTAATGCTATCTGCAGGGTTAGCTCCAGGTAAATATTGCAATCCTTCAGCCATTCCTTGACCTGTGACCAAAAACAAGCTACAAATGGACAAAACAAAACCAAAACAAATGATCTAATGATTCTGTCTCTTCGCAGCAAAATCTGCAGAGCTGGGAAGATTGTATCCCCCATATAAATAACATTCTATTGGTAGCAAGAATTTTGTATAATAATTTAAATTGAACAATTCTACGTTTTGAATCCGGAGTCGTTTTGCGTATCAGTTCATAAACCATTTGCCATGGAATCGGTACGTCAAAAATCTCTTCCCAACTATTTTGCAATCTATATGGGTCGGCTGTCAATCCTTTGGTCCTTAAATGAAGCTGGTATACTTTTTTATTTATCACAATTTTCTTTAACCAATTATGGTCTTTAATGCAGGGCCGACAGACAAGTTCCTTACTTTTCCCCCCTTGACCAGGTCCCATAGCAGTGCACTATAGGAAACAGGGTGCCATTTGAGACTCATCCTAGGACTGTACAACAACTTTTAGTTAAGGCAGTGGCACTGAGAGAAGTGATGAAATCCAGTGTTGTCGCTGAAATGGAGTGAAACTGAATGATGTGCTAACTCGGATTCTTAGTCCCATTTTCAGTGTAGAGTGGCCAGAGATGGTTGGTTAGCTCCTGAGGGGTGAGAATGTCAGCGCCTCCACACACACGCACGCACACGCACACGCACGCACGCACGCACACACACACACACACACACACACACACACACACACACACACACACACACACACACACACACACACACACACACACACACACACACACACACGTGACTCATCAAACGCTTCGCCCACAGCGGAGCGGAGGCAGGCAGCACATCCCAGCCCACGCACCCACAAGATCACAACCAACCAGCTTACCACAGCTTTCTCTGTAAAAATACTATCCTTTTGACCTACATTCCCACAGTTCTCTGTGTGTTTACCGCAATGCCAGTCTGCCATCCGATCCTGACCAGAAAATTACTTTGTGGGCAGAAAGTGGGTCTAGGTAGGGGTGGTCTGATGTAAAGGGAAATGTGATTTAAAGCAGCGAGAATGAGGCGAAGCGAGAGGTTTCACTCTCGCCAAAATCTGTCCAAAGTAAGCCCAATGCTTTTCTATGGGCTTAATATGCAACCTAAGCTTGTCGCCTGCCTTCCCGCCTTTAGGACAACGACTCCCATTGTTAGGGTGGAGACATGAGTGTCATGAGCCCTCTCACTCCACCGGGTTACCACCTTAATGTGTTTCCACTATCTTCCACTCTGCTCATCTCTCTCTCTCTACTCAGCCTAACGAGCTCCACCTGTCCCTGCTCTGCTCGGCTCTAATTACTCTGCCAGCTGCGCTGCATTACCCACTAACCTCTCCCAGTATTTATAGCCCTGTCTTTCAGCTCTCCTTTGTCAGATCGTCTGCAAAGCTCACACCCGGAACCTGTTTGCTCGCGCTTCTGGCTCACCCCTGGTTTTGTGACCCCGGACCTGCCTGTTGTTTGGATACTCTTCTGCCTCAGGAGATCCAGACCTGCTTCTGCCATTACGACTCCTGACTACTCTTCAATCCCGGTAACTCTGACCAGCCTTCTGCCTTGCTACTACGTATTTTGGATTTCCCTTGAACTGTACTGCTGCCTGGTTTCATTCCCGCCCCGTTGTGTCTGTGTTTCCTCCCCCCAGGACTTCTGGACCACCAACCACCGGCGTCATCGGACGATCGCTGCCACTGGGGGAGGCACAGACCCAGCACATCGGACGGGATAACCCCTGGAGCCTTCACTCACTCCCTACATCCCTTTCCCTTTAAGTTTAAATAAACTTTCTGGTGTGGCGCAATTGTGGTCCTCTTGTCGTCTGTCTGAACCGTGACAGTACGATCTGACCATCATGGACTCAGCGCACACTTCCCCCGACATGGAAACCGAAGAGCCTGAGCAACCCACCGCCATGCTACGCCTGGAACACACTGAGAGAGAGCTAGGCCGCATGAGCGGCGTCATCTCCTCTCTGCTTCAGGTCGGCCACCAACAGCATCAGCAGTTCCAGCAGCACCAGCAGCAGTCCCAGCAGCAGCAACAACAACTCGCCATGATCATTCAACTCCTCACCAACCTGACCCCAGCCAGTCTGCCCACCAGCCCTGCCCCCGAGTTACCTGCCCCGGTCATTGCAGCCGCTGCTCGGAACCCAAGATTGGAAACCCCGAGCGGTTCAACGGCGATTCAACCCAGGTCCGGCCATTCCTGACTAGCTGCCGACTTCAGTTCTCCTTGCAGCCAAGGTCCTTCGCCACGGAGGGGGCTAAAGTTGGGTATGCCATCACTCACCTGACGGGCCGAGCTCAACTCTGGGGAACAGCAGAGTTCGAACGTCAAACCCCCGCATGTGCAACCTTCGACCTGTTTGCTGAGGAGATGCTGAAGGTGTTTGACCTGGATTCCCCAACCGCAGAGGCGTCTCGTGAACTGTTCAGTATTCGACAAGGCAGACGTACAGTCGCAGACCATTCCATCGACTTCCGAACCCTGGCTAGACGAAGTTCTTGGAACACACCATCGTTGGTGGACGCGTTCTTCCATAGTTTGGCTGACTATATCAAGGACGAGTTGGTCTCCCATGAACTGCCTTCCACTCTTGATGAAGCCATCGCACTGACTGTCAGGATCGACAGTAGGATACAGACCCGTCGTCGTGGGAGGGGGCGCCAAGGTCCACCTACTACCGGCATTCGGAGAGATCCGACTGGGCTCCTGTCATCTACTGCCACTCACCCAGGTCAGCTTGATCAGTCTGAGCCTATGGAGATTGGGCGAGCCTCTCTCACTCCTGCAGAGCGCCAGCGACGCTCACCTCAAACCTCTGCCTCTATTGTGGAGGTGATGGACATCGTGTGGTAACCTGCCCTTTAAAGGGCCGAAGCTCACCGGGCATAGGGGGAGTCCGGTTGAGTTCAATGACCATCCAGTCCTCCGACCGCAAACCCTTGCTGCAAGTTCACCTCCGCCTCTCTGACTCAACTCACACCCTGGCTGCTCTGGTGGATTCTGGCGCCGAAGCCAACATAATGGACATCAAGCTGGCACGCCAACTGGGACTGGAGAACCTCCGTTTGACACCTCCTATTCCTGCCCGGGCACTGGACGGACACTTACTCGGATCGGTCACTCATGTCACGGCCCCGGGTCTCGATGGGTCTGTCCGGAAACCATCAAGAAACTATCCAGTTTCACCTGCTCCCCTCTCCAGGCCAACCCCTCATCCTGGGTTACCCATGGCTCCGCCCGGCACAACCCTCAGCTCGACTGGGTGACCGGGGTGATCAGGGGAGTGGGGAGAGGACTGCCACCGAACCTGCCTGCTTGCCGCCGCACTACCCCCTCGGCCAGTACCTACTAACTCCGCTCCTGACCCCTCCAAGGACCCTGTGTCGATTCTGCCAAGTCCCTGCATCGTTGCAGCTCTGACCTGGGCTGTTGAGGAACAGGTGCTGGAGGCTCTCCGTAACCAGCCAGGTCCCAGCACTTGCCCAGCTGACCGCCTTTTTGTCCCCGAAGACCTGAGGTCCCAGGTCGTTCAGTGGGGACATGACTCCCGCCTAGCTTGTCACCCTGGCTCCACCCGCACTTACAACCTGCTCGCCCAGAGGTTCTGGTGGCCCTCTCTGAGGAAGGATGTACGGGAATTCGTCCAAGCCTGCCCCATCTGCAACCAACACAAGTCGTTCTGCCAGCCCCCAGCCGGATTGCTGCAGCCCCTGCCTGTGCCCAGGAGTCCGCTGGTCCCTGCTGCGCCTTGTCCTCCTCCTCCACGGCTCGTCGATGGTGGTCTGGTTTACACCGTCCCCGCCGCCTGCTTCGGTCCAGACGGAGGGGTAGGGGGTCTCCAGTACCTCATTGACTGGGAGGGCTATGGACCTGAGGAAAGGACCTGGGTGCCAGCTAGTCGGATTGTGGATAGGACTCTCATCACCGCCTTCCACCAACGGCATCCTGATCAACCTGCAATCCGTAGGGGCCGCCCCAGAGGGATCCCTAACCGTCCTGCCCGCTCGGCTTCCTGTCCTGTGCCTGATCCTGTCTCGGGACCTGTCCCATCTCCCCGACCACGGCCCTCCGGCTTCCTCCGAGGATGAGGGCGTTCGCTCGGGACCGTTCGGAGGAGTTCTAGCCCTCCTCCGGCTCCCTCCTCCCGCCCGGCGTGGTGTTGCTCTTGGGACTTCTGGGGCCGTCCCTTGGGGGGGTTCTGTCACTGAGCCCTCTCACTCCACCGGGTTACCACCTTAATGTGTTTCCACTATCTTCCACTCTGCTCATCTCTCTCTCTCTACTCAGCCTAACGAGCTCCACCTGTCCCTGCTCTGCTCGGCTCTAATTACTCTGCCAGCTGCGCTGCATTACCCACTAACCTCTCCCAGTATTTATAGCCCTGTCTTTCAGCTCTCCTTTGTCAGATCGTCTGCAAAGCTCACACCCGGAACCTGTTTGCTCGCGCTTCTGGCTCACCCTGGTTTTGTGACCCCGGACCTGCCTGTTGTTTGGATACTCTTCTGCCTCAGGAGATCCAGACCTGCTTCTGCCATTACGACTCCTGACTACTCTTCAATCCCGGTAACTCTGACCAGCCTTCTGCCTTGCTACTACGTATTTTGGATTTCCCTTGAACTGTACTGCTGCCTGGTTTCATTCCGCCCCGTTGTGTCTGTGTTTCCTCCCCCCCCCAGGACTTCTGGACCACCAACCACCGGCGTCATCGGACGCATCGCTGCCACTGGGGGGAGGCACAGACCCAGCACATCGGACGGGATAACCCCTGGAGCCTTCACTCACTCCCTACATCCCTTTCCCTTTAAGTTTAAATAAACTTTCTGGTGTGACGCAATTGTGGTCCTCTTGTCGTCTGTCTGAACCGTGACACATGAGCATCTCGTCATGAAATGTAAATCTCTGCTTAAGGCAATTTGTGGTAAGGAAGAAGGAAAGGAAAGCATAACCACAGGTGGCATAGTCCTCAACAACAACAACAACAACAACAACAACAACAACAACAAAAACAACACTTTTAATGACCATGCTGAAGTGTCAGGAGTAGTGAATGAATGGATATCGATTAAACGTGAAGAGGCTGTGGAAGTCCCACAAGGAAAAAGCCTCTGCTGAGCTGCAAATTATTGATCTGTTCAGTTAATTCTCACAATTAGCACTCCAACTGACTCCTGCTTCAAACAATGGGCAAAATGAACCTGGTTCTGTCTGTCTGACATCTGACACAGCAGCTCATCTGAAAGCATACTGTACCAAGACTAAAGGATGATAAAAAAGGTATGTTGTCATGCAAACTTCCCATTGGGGTTTTAGTTGTTTTGTTGTGTGTATTTTTCTGCCAGATGAAATCCACACACAGATGGTGAAGTTAGAGTTAGCCCTGAATGACCAGACTGAAACACTAACAAGGCCATCATAATTTACACAGTGCCCATGGAGGTGGTGACTTATTTTAATACCATTTTAGTTCGATTCTTTGGACAGCTATTATAGCTAGTGACCTCCATAACATAGGGAATAACATAGAGCAACATGGTGACCTTATGTTGGTCCTGTTGAGTAACACTTACACAATCCTCCGTCCTCACATCTATTGTACTCTGGATGACGCAGATGAAGTCACTCCTCTTATACAATGATATGTAGAATGTTGAAGGTGATAAACAGGGTTGGGGTCAATTACATTAAATTGGGATTTCAGTTGACCAAATTACTGAATTGCAATGGAATTGACCCCAACCTTGGTGATGAAGATCTGTCAAACTGAGAATAAATCCCAAACAGTCCTAACTAAAATATAACGTACTATAGAAACATGTATGAGCGACAGGACATTTAATGATAGGCCATCTATTTTTGTTTTGTATTTTACCCCCGTTTCTCGCCAATTTCGATCTTGTCTCATTGCTGCAACTCCCCAATGGGCTCAGGAGGCAGAGGTCGAGTCATGAGTCCTCCGAAACATGACCCGCCAAACTGCGCTTCTTAACACCCGTCCACTTAACCCGGAAGCCAGTCACACCAATGTGTCGGAGGAAACACTGTTAACCTGACAACCGAGGTCAGCCTGCAGGCGCCCGGCCCGCCACAAGGAGTCGCTAGAGCGTGATGATCCAAGTAAAGCCCCCCCCGGCCAAACCCTCCCCTAACGCGGACGACAATTGTGCGCCACCCTATGGGACTCCCGATCACGGCCGGTTGTGATACTGCCCGGGATCGAACCCAGGTCTGTAGTGACGCCTCTAGCACTGCGATGCAGTGCCTTAGACCGCTGCGCCACTCGGGAGGCCGATAGGCCGTCTTTTCAATTGGACATGGATTCTAGGGTACTTGCAAGTAAAGGATCTGGAATAAAATCCTTAATAAACTGGTTACAAAAACAGTTTTATACAGTTTGCAGTTGACACACAGATGGGTAATATGTCCGACACTGGTCACAGGAATATTGTTTTGTAATAGAAGTGAAAAGAGATAAAAAGAGAGTTCTCTCTGCGCCTGCTGCAGCGTAAAGCTAAACTGCCTGTCGCAGGGGGCAGAACAGAACAGGGGGCAGAAGAGAACACGCCATATCAGCTGTATCAGAGGCAAATTATGAGGTAGGAGTGATGAAACAGAGGTTGTTCAGAGAACTGAAAACACAGCAGGACAGGGATGGGTGCAGGGATGCCTGCAAGGTACAAAACAGTACAGGCAGGCAGGGTACCAAAACAGTACAGGCAGGCAGGGTACCAAAACAGTACAGGCAGGCAGGGTACCAAAACAGTACAGGCAGGCAGGGTACCAAAACAGTACAGGCAGGCAGCGTACCAAAACAGTACAGGCAGGCAGCGTACCAAAACAGTACAGGCAGGCAGCGTACCAAAACAGTACAGGCAGGCAGCGTACCAAAACAGCACAGATTTAGCTGTTGAGCAGCTAAATCTGTTCTTGGAGATGGCTTTCCTCCTGACACAGACTGGTCTGAGACTACAGGGATCTCTCTCTCTGCAGATGTAGGATTGATAGAGCCTGGTCCCAGATCTGTTTGTGCTGTATAGGTAACTCCTATGAAATTGGCAAGAGAGAACAAACAGATCTGGGAGCAAGCTATTTATTTATTTTATTTTACCAGGCAAGTCAGTAAAGAACAAATTCTTATTTACAATGACGGCCTACACCGGCCAAACCCGGACGACACTGTGCCAATTGTGCGCCGCCCTATGGGACTCCCAATCACAGCCGGTTGTGATAAAGCCTGGAATCGAACCAGGGGATCTGTAGTGACGCCTCAAGCACTGAGATACAGTGCCTTAGACCGCTGCGCCACTCGGGAGCTAGGGCAGATCAGAGAAGCATTGCAATGTTAGGAAACCTAAAACACTCCACAAGAGAGCCATATAAAAATACAAAGAAAAAAATGTTATTTTGTGTGTGTGTGGTGTGTGTGTTTGTGTATGTGTGTGTGTGTAATGTAGCATTGACCCATAAAACTGAGCAAGCCAGTCAAATCTATCCACCCGGCCTGCCAAACATACTGTACATGTCAGAAGTTTTCCCTCATATTCAGTAACCTTAGCTAACCTACCTTGGGGAAGAAGCGGCAGTAGTCTCTGGTCAAAACCATCTCAACCATGTCCTTCAGTCCCTCCAGACTCAACATGTCTGCTGCTAACAGCACCTGACTGGGAGAAAAGAGAGAGGAGAGAGGGGAGAGGGCCGGGTGAGATGGTGCTGCTGTTAGGACTGGTAGAGGAGAGAGGGCCGGGTGAGGTTGGGTTGTGGTTTTGACTGGGAGAGAGGGCTGGGTGAGGTTGGGTTGTGGTTCTGACTGGTAGAGAGGGCTGGATGAGGTTTGGTTGTGGTTCTGACTGGGAGAGAGGGCTGGGTGAGGTTGGGTTGTGGTTCTGACTGGGAGAGAGGTGAGGTTGGGTTGTGGTTCTGACTGGGAGAGAGGTCTGGGTGAGGTTGGGTTGTGATTCTGACTGGGAGAAGGGGCTTGTGAGGTTGGGTTGTGGTTCTGACTAGGAGAGAGGGCTGGGTGAGGTTGTGGTTCTGACTGGGAGAGGAGAGAGCCAGGTGAGGTTCTGTTGTGGTTCTAACTGGGAGAGAGGGACAGGTGTAGTGTTGTGGTTCTAACTGGGAGAGAGGGACAGGTGTAGTGTTGTGGTTCTGAGAGAGAGGGACAGGTGTAGTGTTGTGGTTCTAACTGGGAGAGAGGGACAGGTGTAGTGTTGTGGTTCTGAGAGAGAGGGACAGGTGTAGTGTTGTGGTTCTAACTGGGAGAGAGGGACAGGTGTAGTGTTGTGGTTCTAACTGGGAGAGAGGGACAGGTGTAGTGTTGTGGTTCTGGTGATATAGATTCACCATTAAGCCCTAGGTACTGTAGAATTCCACTTCCACTACTATAAAAATACTTCAAGCAAGCAAACACACTTAAGTCAGGAAGTTGACCTTTTCTAGTTGCAGATATTAATCTTTCTTTCTGATGGATTAATAAGGTAAGATTATTTTATATTCTATATTTATATAAGGCATGTACCTGGCACTGGCTCTGGGAGGCAGCCTACATGAACTGTAGGATAATCTCCATCTCATCTGGACCCAAACTGAAAATAACACAACAAACACCGTAGTTACCTCTCTAGGCAATGTAGAACCATAATGCCACTTCAAATATACCCTCTAATCTAAGTCCTGGGGTGCTGTATTGGCTGTAGGCTTTTTATTCAAGCTGTAAACTCTTGCAAAATAGATGTTATGTTAATGAGACTGAACTATAAATAATTGTTCAATAAAACGTACAGTATGTAAACATATCTATTTATTGAGCCACATGATATTTTTGCAAGTCTAAGCGAAGAGCAGCACTAGAACATTGTGACTCAGTCCTATTGGGAATTTTTCCCAGAGTCCTCTGTGGTGACAGAGTGTGTCGTCCCCGGTTACTCTCAGATCAGCCAGCCACAAAGACTAGTGACATTACTCTCCCCTGAGGAGATAGGGGTGCCTCGTTTGTCTCTGCTGCCACACTGCTCTGACAGCAAGGGGTTGTGGGGGGGATCTTCCCATCAGAAGAATGGTAGAGAGGACTTAACTACAGTAGATGACCTTGCTCGCAGTGTGGAGATCTGAGTGAATGGAATCAGGAAATGACACTGCCTGACTGTAGTTGGCATTGTGTGAGTGTGTTTGTGTGTGTGTGTGTGTGTGTGTGTGTGTGTGTGTGTGTGTGTGTGTGTGTGTGTGTGTGTGTGTGTGTGTGTGTGTGTGTGTGTGTGAAACCCCATACAGAGCCAGCTCTGTGTCCTGATATATTTTCAGCACCCACAGTATGAATTATTAATGCAGTATAGTATAGGCATCAGGCAGCAGACTGTTGTTGGGAGACAATGAGCCTTCTTATCGTAATCGAGGTGTAGGCTGAGTCTCAAATGGCACCATTTTCCCTACCCCATAGGGCTCTGGTCAAAAGTAGTGCACTATATAGGGAATAGGGTGATATTTGGGACACACATAAACATTACAGACGTTACAGCAGAAATTACAGAAGGAGGAGGACTGAGGGCTGCGGCCTAACCTTGGCCAGAACCTGGAGATCTCCATCCAACTCTCACACAGCACGGCTCGGAAATACTGAGACCGTGCACACAGGATCGCCCTGGAAACGCATACAAACACTCACACACACAAACACAGACACACACACGTAATTTCCTCCACCCACCATATAAAAATTTCACCCCTCAGCTGTGTGGCCTGTGTGTGTGGTGATGGTGTCACTAACCCTGCAGGGGACACATGGTATGTCTGGCACACAGAGCTTCAGAGAAGTGACGGATCTGTTTTGACATGAAGTCACACCAACTGACAAGTGAGTGGACATCAAAGAATCATTCTGCAGCAGCCTCTGAACCGAAGACCATGTTTTTACCAAGATGATGCTCAACTGCCACTGAGACGCACATATATGACCCTGCACCACAGTGCATGTGTCTAATATGACCTTCTGATCATCACTAGCATCGTGACAGCTCAGTGACAAACATCAGAAGGGATCCACAGATCTACAGCCACGATTATTCACCAGCTTATCTTGTCATGGCCGAGGGGCCCCCCTCTCTCCCCACTCACAGCCCCCTCTGTTTTTCACTGTCTTTCACGCACCCACATACTATACATAGTATAGTCTTTGTTCAACCCACTAATTGCCATACTGTGATTCCATGTACTTGGAGTGTGTTTTTATTCTCTCAGAGTGATCATTTAGCTACACTTCAGGAGGGGGACCTCTTCTGTAGCAGAGCTTATTATGGAAACAGAAATCGACAACGTGACCGGAGAGAAACTACAGTAGAAAAGGCTGTTCAAAGAAGGAACTGTGAATGACTCCATGCTATTGTAACACATGTATACTTCAATCCTCAGTGATTACTGTCACTATTACTTAAACACTGGCTGCTATCCCACTGGGGCCACCCTTACGAAAATGTATGCACACATGACTAAGTCGCTTTGGATAAAAGCGTCTGCTAAATGGCAGACAATATTAAGAACATTGGCCACACTTGTGTTATTGGGAGACACTAAAGACGTTTCACATAACGTGATCATGATCGTGCAGTAGTGTACTCCACACTAAGGTACTTTGGTAGTACTGTCAGCTTACTGTATGAAACATGACTCAGAAGAGTGACTCAGCCTGCTCCATACAATGAGCTGTAGGAGTCTATCTCTGCTGCTGAAAATGAAAGGCTCCAGATTGGGAATGTCAGTCAGTCTCCGTGAGAGGGGGAATATCTATTTTCTTCCCTCAGCAGGGTGTGTGTGTGTGTGTGTGTGTGTGTGTGTGTGTGTGTGTGTGTGTGTGTGTGTGTGTGTGTGTGTGTGTGTGTGTGTGTGTGTGTGTCAGTCTGCATGAAGAGGGGAATATCTCTTCCCTCAGCAGAGATGTGTGTCACTCAGTCAGTCTATATATCTCTTCTCTTCCCCCCGCAGAGGGAGGTGGGGATAGAGGGATGAATGATGGAGTGATGAAAGTGATCACACAGCTCAGTCCCAGTAGAGTGGTGTAGATAGAAGAGGGGAGCGAGAGAGAGGAGAGGCAGGCAGGCAGGCACCACTGGGATACCATACTGATCAGATTCAACAGTACTGGTCTGCAGTCAAGGCTCTCACAGCATGGTTCTATGCTGCAGTAACACCAAAAAAGGCTTGCCCCACTTTCATCTGACGGAGGAAAGGAGAGGGGCTGCATTTTGCTGGCTGGCTGGCTGACTGACTGGCTGGCTGGGTAGATCCCCTGAGCACAGGCAAGGAGGCAGGGAGGGAGAAACCTGTCTCCATGGTTACAGGCCAGCTACTACTATGTAGCCTACCTCTGCACCACTGAGTGACCTCACCACAGTGTAATAGCTTGGTGAAAAACTCTGGCCTTGAGGACTGGGATTGAGTACAGCTTACCTTTTATAAATGAATGATGATAACAGTAACATGGGAGGTTCTGTACAGTGGCTTGTGAAAGTATTCACCCCCCTTGGCATTTTTCCTATTTTGTTGCCTTACAACCTGGAATTAAAATTGATTTTTTTGGGGGGGTTGTATCATTTGATCTACACAACATGGCTACCACTTTGAAGATGCAAAATATTTTTTATTGTGAAACAAACAAGAAATAAGACAAAAAAACAGAAAACTTGAGCGTGCATGCCATCACCATGCTTCACATTGGGGATGGTGTTCTCAGGGTGATGAGAGGTGTTGGATTTGCGCCAGACATAGTGTTTTCCTTGATGGCCCAAAAGCTCAATTTTAGTCTCATCTGACCAGAGTACCTTCTTCCATATGTTTGATGAGTCTCCCACATGGCTTTTGGCAAACATCAAACGTGTTTGCTTATTTTTTTCTTTAAGCAATGGCTTTTTTCTGGCCACTCTTCCGTAAAGCTCAGCTCTGTGGAGTGTACGGCTTAAAGTGGTCCTATGGACAGATACTCCAATCTCCGCTGTGGAGCTTTGCAGCTCCATCAGGGTTATCTTTGTTCTCTTTGTTGCCTCTCTGATTAATGCCCTCCTTGCCTGGTCCGTGAGCTTTGGTGGCCGGCCCTCTCTTGGCAGGTTTGTTGTGGTGCCATATTCTTTAAATTTTTTAATAATGGATTTAATGGTGCTCCATGGGATGTTCAAAGTTTCAGATATTTTTTTATAACCCGACCCTGATCTGTACTTCTCCACAACTTTGTCCCTGACCTGTTTGGAGAGCTCCTTGGTCTTCATGGTGCCGCTTGCTTGGTGGTGCCCCTTGCTTAGTGGTGTTGCAGACTCTGGGGCCTTTCAGAACAGGTGTATATATACTGAGATCATGTGACAGATCATGTGCCACTTAGATTGCACACAGGTGGACTTCATTTAACTAATTATGTGACTTCTGAAGGTTGCACCAGATCTTATTTAGGGGCTTCATAGCAAAGGGGGTGAATACATATGCACACACCACTTTTCCGTTATTTATTTTTTAGAATTTTTTGAAACAAGTTATTTTTTTAATTTCACTTCACCAATTTGGACTATTTTGTGTGTTTCCATTACATGAAATCCAAATAAAAATCCATTTAAATTACAGGTTGTAATGCAACAAAATAGGAAAAAATGCCAAGGGGGATGAATACATTTGCAAGGCACTGTAGTGGATTAATTCAGACTCCTAAATTAATTTGAACATAGTAGACCGACTTGCAGTAACTGACATGTTTAAATTACTGACAAATTCAAATTACCGATCTTAAATGGATTAAATAATCATACATGTGTATGTAGCACATGGGGATGTGTGTACCTTACTCCTCAGCCTGAAGTGTTGTGCTATCGAATAGCTCATTGTTTGCGTGGCGCCGACTGGTAAGATTTCAGGAGGGCGTTCACGTGTGCTAGAAAGGCAGAGGTCCAGAGTTCGCACCAAGTATGGGCAGAATCGGGAGGACGTGGTACTCAGCGTGACGTGGCAAGCAGCATAACGTCCTTTATCAAATCAAATCAAATCCAATTTTATTGATCACATACACCTGTTTAGCAGATGTTATTGCGGGTGTAGCGAAATGCTTGTGTTTCTAGCTCCAACAGTGCAGTAATATCTAACAAGTAATATCTAACAATTTCATAACATACACCCAATACACACAAATCTAAGTAAAGCAATGGAATTAAGAATATATAAATAAATATATGGACGAGCAATGTCAGAGCGGCATAGACTAAGATACAGTAGAATAGTATAGAATACAGTATATACATATTAGATGAGTAATGCAAGATATGTAAACATTATTAAAGTGACTAGTATTCCATTTATTAAAGTGGCCAGTGATTTCTAATCTACATGTATGTGTATAGGCAGCAGCCTCTAATGTGCTAGTGAAGGCTATTTAACAGTCTGATGGCCTTGAGATAGAAGCTGTTTTTCAGTCTCTCGGTCCCAGCTTTGATGCACCTGTAATGACCTTGCCTTCTGGATGATAGCGGGGTGAACAGGCAGTGGCTCGGGTGGTTGTTGTCTGTAAAAGTTTGCGAGGGTTTTAGGTGCCAAGCCAAATTTCTTCAGCCTCCTGAGGTTGAAGAGGTGCTGTTGCGCCATCTTCAACACACTGTCTGTGTGGGTGGACCATTTCAGTTTGTCAGTGATGTGTACGCCGAGGACATGCATCTTGCTACAGATGCATCTTGCTGGTTAATGCACATCTTTGCATGGATATTGTGGGACAGGTACGCACATAAGTTAAAGGAGAACATGTCTAACAGTAAGCAACACTCACATGCATGCACTTTGGTATGGTTATGAACATAACAAATATTATTATTATTATTTATTTTTTAGTCATTTTAGCAGATGCTCTTATCCAGAGCGACTTAACTTACAGTTAAGTGTAATATGTGGTTAATTAACAATGACGTGTCCTTTAAAATACATGAGCTTTTATGCATGTACAGTGGGGGAAAAAAGTATTTAGTCAGCCACCAATTGTGCAAGTTCTCCCACTTAAAAAGATGAGAGAGGCCTGTAATTTTCATCATAGGTACACGTCAACTATGACAGACAAAATGAGAAAATGAGAATTTTAATGAATTTATTTGCAAATTATGGTGGAAAATAAGTATTTGGTCAATAACAAAAGTTTCTCAATACTTTGTTATATACCCTTTGTTGGCAATGACACAGGTCAAACGTTTTCTGTAAGTCTTCACAAGGTTTTCACACACTGTTGCTGGTATTTTGGCCCATTCCTCCATGCAGATCTCCTCTAGAGCAGTGATGTTTTGGGGCTGTCGCTGGGCAACACAGACTTTCATCTCCCTCCAAAGATTTTCTATGGGGTTGAGATCTGGAGACTGGCTAGGCCACTCCAGGACCTTGAAATGCTTCTTACGAAGCCACTCCTTCGTTGCCCGGGCGGTGTGTTTGGGATCATTGTCATGCTGAAAGACCCAGCCACGTTTCATCTTCAATGCCCTTGCTGATGGAAGGAGGTTTTCACTCAAAATCTCACGATACATGGCCCCATTCATTCTTTCCTTTACACAGATCAGTCGTCCTGGTCCCTTTGCAGAAAAACAGCCCCAAAGCATGATGTTTCCACCCCCATGCTTCACAGTAGGTATGGTGTTCTTTGGATGCAACTCAGCATTCTTTGTGGCACTGCAGGATTTGAGTCCCTGGCGGCGTAGTGTGTTACTGATAGTAGGCTTTGTTACTTTGGTCCCGGCTCTCTGCTGGTCATTCACTAGGTCCCCCCGTGTGGTTCTGGGATTTTTGCTCACCGTTCTTGTGATCATTTTGACCCCACGGGTGAGATCTTGCGTGGAGCCCCAGATCGAGGGAGATTATCAGTGGTCTTGTATGTCTTCCATTTCCTAATAATTGCTCCCACAGTTGATTTCTTCAAACCAAGCTGCTTACCTATTGCAGATTCAGTCTTCCCAGCCTGGTGCAGGTCTACAATTTTGTTTCTGGTGTCCTTTGACAGCTCTTTGGTCTTGGCCATAGTGGAGTTTGGAGTGTGACTGTTTGAGGTTGTGGACAGGTGTCTTTTATACTGATAACAAGTTCAAACAGGTGCCATTAATACAGGTAATGGGTGGAAGACAGAGGAGCCTCTTAAAGAAGAAGTTACAGGTCTGTGAGAGCCAGAAATCTTGCTTGTTTGTAGGTGACCAAATACTTATTTTCCACCATAATTTGCAAATAAATTCATTAAAAATCCTACAATGTGATTTTCTGGAGAAAAAAAATCTCAATTTGTCTGTCATAGTTGACGTGTACCTATGATGAAAATTACAGGCCTCTCTCATCTTTTTAAGTGGGAGAACTTGCACAATTGGTGGCTGACTAAATACTTTTTTTCCCCACTGTATACAGTGCCATGAAAAAGTATGCCCACTTTCTGATTTTCTCTACATTTGCATATTTTTGACACTGAATCCTATCAGATCTTCAACCAAAACAAATTAGATAAAGGGATCCTAAGTTTACAAATAACAAAAAATGTATTCTTATTTCATGTATTTATTAACAAAGTTATGCAACACCCAATTCCCCTTGTGAAAAGGTAATTGCCCCCTTACACTCAATAACTGGTTGTGCCACCTTTAGAATGAATGAATTGACTGCAACCAAACGCTTCCTGTAGTTGTTGATCAGTCTCTCACATCGCTGTGGAGGAATTCTGGCCCACTCTTTCACGAAGAACTGCTGTAACACAGCGACATTTGTGAGTTTTCAAGCATGAACTGCTCGTTTCAAGTCCTGACACAACACCTCAATTGGGATTAGGTCTGGATTTAGACTAGGCCATTCCAAAACTTCCAATTTGTTGCTTTTTAGCCATTTTCATGTAGACTTGATTGTGTGTTTTGGATCATTGTCTTGCTGCATGACCCAGCTGTGCTTCACCTTCAGCTCACATACGGATGGTCTGACATTCTCCTGTAGAATTCTCTGATACAGAGCAGAATTCATGGTTCCCTCTATTATGGCAAGTTGTCCAGGTCCTGAGGCAGCAAAGCATCACCAAACCATCACAGTACCACCACCATGCTTGACCGTTGGTATGAGGTTCTTACTGTGGAATAAGTGTTTGGTTTTCGCCAGGCATAATGGGACCCATGTCGTCCAAAAAGACCAACGGTAAAGCATGGTGGTGGTAGTGTGATGGTTTGGGGATGCTTTGCTGCATCAGGACCTGGACGACTCTACAGGAGAATGTCAGGCCATCCGTCTGTGAGCTGAAGCGGATGCACAGCTGGTTCATGCAGCAAGACAATGATCCAAAACATACCATTAAGTGGCTAAATCGCAACAAATTTGAAGTTTTGGAATGGCCTAGTCAAAGTCCAGACCTAATCCCAATTGAGTTGTAGTGGCAGGACTTGAAACGAGCAGTTCATGCTTGAAAACCCACAAATGTCGCTGAGTTACAGCAGTTCTGCATGGAAGAGTGGGCCAAAATTCCTGATCAACAACTGATCAACAACTACAGGAAGTGTTTGGTTGTAGTCATTCCAGCTAAAGGTGGCACAACCAGTTATTGAGTGTAAGAAGGCAATTACTTTTTCACACAGGGGCATTGGGTGTTGCATAACTTTGTTCATGAAATAAATGAAATAAGTATGTAATTGTTGTGTTATTTGTTCACTCAGGTTCCCTTTATCTTATATTAGGTTTAGGTTGAAGATCTGATAATATTAAGTATAATAAATATGCAAACGTAGAGAATATTAGAAAGGGGGCAAATTCTTTTTCACCCCCCTGTTGGCCTACAGTATTCCATTCATCGTCATGGCTAACAAGTCAATCAACTAATCAACTGTATTTTATAAAGCTATTTTTACATCAGCAATTGTCACAAAGTGCTATAAAGATACCCAGCCTAAAAGTCCAAAGAGCAAGCAATGCAGATGCATTGGAAAAACTCCCTAGAAGTCACACCAGGATATGGACTGCTCTGCTGCTGCTCTGAGGCCCTGATTAAAACCCTGCTAATGAGCTAGCAGCTAACACATTAGATCAAAGGGCTGTTGTACTCTCTCAATAGACCATATTAATCAAATGGCCACCCAGACTATTTGGCGCATGTGACAAATAAACTTTGATTTGATTTGATACTGCTGCTGGTGGTGCCAGATCTACCTCTAGTCAACAGTATTCCTGATGGAGAGTACCACTGGGTCTGAGTCATACAACCCTGATGTTGATATTATACATGGATGGTATTAGCACTAACATGATCACATAATCTCACAATTCCTTTGTTGTTCATAACCAGATTACACTGTTCTATTGAAAGCCTGCATGACAAAATACTGTAATATCCAGTAATGCAGAGAAAGAACATGAGTTTGGCGCCATCTGTCAGAGATTTAACAGTACTCCAACTACAATCCAAGCACCGGTTTAACAGTCATGATGATGGATCTATAGAGAGAGTCAGATAATCCACAGTGAAACACGCTCTTAAATGACTTGGGTTAAACAACATTTGATGCATCTGTAGTGCCATTTATTTATTTATTTGTTAGCCTTTATTTAACCAGGATAAAATCCATTGAGGATAAAAACCTAGTTTTTGAGGTAGACCTATTTGAGGGATATACAGCTTGCCACTAAAAGCACACATAAGGAAGACTGGACAGTAGTCATAAAGACAATAACATGCATTCTGATTATACCGTATAAACTCCTTCAGCTCTGTGCTGTCATAGTTGTTTATCTGGATGGGGAGCACCACCCCTCCGTATGTGTGGGGCCCTGGCCAGGAGAACAGCCCTGTGGACCTGGAGTGTGCTGGGGATGGAGCTGGGAAAGGAGCTGGGAATGGAGCCCACTGCACACAGGCTGACATCTGTCTCCAACTCCAACTATTCCTGCATTAGCCTGGGACAAACAACACTGAGTGGATCAGTGGAGACATCTGGAAGTACATAATCACATTGCAACGTAAAGGAAAGTAATGTACATTGAAGAGAATAGTAATATCAGGGTAACAAGGATAGGAACAAAGGCAGAGAATAGCATTGTCATGGGGATAATGTGGTTGGTTGGTACTAGTATGGGGAGGTCATTGCAACCATAGAAACCCTACGACCCTGATTAGCTATAGAAGACTGACTGGACCTTACCTAGTAGGTCAGCAGCACAGTCCTCTCTTGGCCCTTCTCCTTCTCCTCTGCGTCATCATTAAGTACTATTGCTGACTGTAGTAGGTGACCCAGAAATCAGCCAGCCTTAAGCCAACTGAGGTGTAAGAACTGTGGTGTTGCTGTGGCTACTGGAACTATGGCAATTTTATTCTACAGCCCTCAGGGAAGGCAGTGAGTGGGTTGCATGTGACTGGGTTGCATGTAGGAGCTGTGGTCCTACTGCATGTTACTGCTGCTGTGTGTGCATCCCAAATGACACCCCATTCCCTCCCTATATAGGTAGGTCAAAGGTGTTGCACTATAAAGGGAATAGGGCGCCATTTGGACTATTTCACTCTACAGCCTTCAGGCAGACAATGACTGGGAACTGGGTCACCCAGGATATGAGGAGTAAAATTGAAAATCATGTTCCCTTGGCATTCAATTTCCCATATCCTGGTTTTTACCCCTGACTGTCATGAGCAGCAGGAGCGACACTGTGTCTGACGAGCCAACAGGGGGCGCTAATTCTCTTATTACTACTTGGTGGTTGGAGGGGAATGTTGCAGTTGTAGTCAGGGGTGTAGGGTGAAGTTTTGTATTTACATTTACATTTAAGTCATTTAGCAGACGCTCTTATCCAGAGCGACTTATTTCCCCCACTAATGATTAAGGTTAGGATTGTGGGAGGGGAGGGGAAGCTGATCCTAGATCTGTACCTAGGGGAAGCTTGAGTGTAGTCAGGGTTGGGGTCAATAAATGGAATTCGCCCCAACCCTTCTTGTATAGGCTTTCATTTTTTGCTTGATAGGATATTGAGTGTGTGGGAGCGTTTGTTGACCATGCTGACACTACAAGATGTTACTGATAAGGGCTTTCTTGACAGTTGCCTGACGGTGTGATGAGGTGTGGATGAAGGAGTCAGGTAAAACACAGAAGTCCAGAGTTTATTCCGTTTACATAAATAAAACGCACCAAGCGTCAAAACGAAACTATCACAAGGGAAATATTCCACCTTGGCAATAACTAATGGAAGAGTAGCTCAACCGAGCTACTCGCTCTCACAATGAAACAATCACTCACAAAGGGGAACAGAGGGAGCACTTATACACATACTAATTAGGGGAATGAGCACCAGGTGTGTGTGATTGACAAGACAAGACATGACAAGGGGAGTGATGAGAATGGGATCGGCAGTAGCTAGTAAGCCGGTGACGACGAATGCCGAAACCTGCCCGAACAAGGAGGGGAGGCAGCCTCGGCGGAAGTCGTGACAGACGGCACCTTCTGTACAGTGAATTAGTAAATGGGGTTTTACTGGACTTTGAGAAATATAGGCTAAGGTTCTGTGTCCATGAACAGTGTTAATCATTGCCTGTTGAGGTCTGCAGACAATACAGAAGCTAAGCATCACTTAAGATTGCTTCTGTATTCTGTATTTTATTTTCTTTGGCTTGAAATTCTCGTTCTGCCTCTGTGTTGATCATAGTAATTTTGTTATGGTTAGTGTTCACACACGGCCATATCTCCATGTTACAGTGTGTGTTTACAGAAGACAGACGGAAGACAGAGGGACCACCTGTGCTAAATAGCTATCTAGCTACCTGTGTTTAACGGAAGAAGGCTACCAGAAACATATACTGTTGGCTGCAATTGGGATAAAGCCGGTTAAAACAATGTTCAGTAAGTGTGTATTTTGCATTTGTGACATTATTTTGATGTGACATGAAAGTAAAGGGCTTTATGTTTCTAGAACTGTATCGCAATTAAGAATCGATTCACATTTAGATGGAGTATTTGGCTGTTTTGGCTGCCTGAGCCAGTCTACCTCTGAAAATAACATACAGTATAAAGTCCTTAAGGAGTAACGGTAGGCTCCTTAAGTGTACATCTTGGAGTAATAGCAAGTGTTCCCACTCTGGTATTGGGACTTGTGCTCTAGCCAACAGCTTGCAAATACAGTGTGGGTATAGCCTACATAATGAGATTGTTATGGACAAAAGAGAGAGATTATTTTTATTTGTCAAACGGCAGCAAAGCATCAATGATCATGTCACCAGAATAAGATCTTCAATATTTGTTAGAAAGGAGCATCAAGCTCATCACCTTGCACTTTCAATACCCTGTGAAGTTCATCATAACTTATTTCATCTATAGGCTAATAAACTGCATGCTTTCTTGACAAGTCAAAGTGGGAGGACCACACAACATGTCATCGCGTGACTCCAAATTTACTTCGATATGATGGTTTTTATACTGTATCAATATTTGCGCATAAAAGCGTTTCCACTGACATTTCTTGCGTAATTAATTTTACAGGCACAAAAAGATCCCACCTTGTCTAGCATATTTTGTTTTGTCGACATTTGTAAAGTTTACAGACAAACTTTCTGTTTCCATCAGGCCAGTCATTACATTTTTTATCCGACATGTACTTTACTCGCATAAAAAGGTTGGATGGAAACCTGGTTAGTGTCCGACTTTCAATTGGAACCAAAGCATTGTGGGAGACAACCTTCTTCTGTTTTTTTGGAAGCAAAAGGCACTACATGCTCATAAATGGTTTATGTCACCACCTATCATTGGTTATTATCAATGCATGTTCACTTTTCTGGGTAGATGACTATTTAGAGTGTAAATACATCTGTATCCTTACGTCCTTACAATGTAATTACATAGGCCTACATTTGATCCAAATTTCTAACATAGATAAATGAAATATCCTACTTGTGACAACATAGCTAATGTATTAATCTAGATGTTACTGTAATGTAATGTCCTATGATATAGTCTACAATGTGTCTTGTCTGTAATATTGTTGTCACCAAACAAATTCAAATTTGTTGATTGTCTATTAAGTGTGAATAAAATTGAATACATAATGTAGGCTACACATGGGTTATTGTAGGGGAGTTCTACACTGGACATTTTAGAGGCTTAATCTGTGTCCGGGAAACCGGCCCTTAATGAGCAAGTACCCCAGACACCAGTCGTGGGGTCAATACCAAGTGCATTTGACTGCTTGGCATATTGCTTGGCATATTGTTTACCCAGTAACTTATGTGAACTGATGTACATGTATAGTTTAATAATTTTCTGTACAGTGAGTGTTTTGTCCTTCCTGTGATTAAATCAAATTCTGTTCTTTACATGCTTACTGACAAAAGAAACATAAAGGTTGAGAATGAAAGAAATAGGCCTTCACTCTAAAAATGTAGGGGTTCAACACGGGTTCTTCTAAGATCCTCAAAGTTCTCCAGCAGCGCACCGACCCCGGCCTCGGGGACGGCCAGGAGGACGCGGAGCAGGGCAAGCCGGATGGCGACGGTGGAAATCCCGCAACAGGGAGGGATCGAGGATATCCCTTACCGGGACCCAGCACTGTTCCTCCGGACCGTACCCCTCCCACTCCACGAGGTACTGAAGGCCCCCCACCTGACACCTCGAATCAAGGATGGCACGGACAGAGTACGCCGGGGCCCCCTCGATGTCCAGAGGAGGTGGAGGAACCTCCCGCACCTCAGACTCCTGGAGCGGACCAACCACCACCGGCCTGAGGAGAGACACATGAAACGAGGGGTTAATACGGTAATCAGGGGGGAGTAACAACCTATACGTAACCTCGTTGATTCTCCTCAGGACTTTGAACGGCCACACAAACCGCGGGCTCAGCTTCCGGCAGGGCAGGCAGAGGGGCAGATTCCGGGTCGAGAGTCAGACCCGATCCCCCGGTACGAAGACCGGGGCCTCACTGCGGTGACGGTCAGCGTTGGCCTTCTGACGACGCACGGCGCGCTGGAGGTGAACGTGGGCAGCGTCCCACGTCTCCTTTGCGCGCCGAAACCAGTCATCCACTGCAGGAGCCTCGGTCTTGCTCTGGTGCCACGATGCCAGAACCGGTTGGTAATCTAAAACACATTGGAATGGTGTTAGGTTAGTAGAGGAGTGGCGGAGAGAGTTCTGGGCATATTCTGCCCATGGCAAGAACACCAACCACTCCCCCGGCCGGTCCTGGCAGTAGGACCGCAGGAACCTACCCACATCCTGATTTACTCGTTCCACCTGCCCATTTGACTCGGGGTGGAACCCAGAGGTCAGGCTGACCGAGACCCCCAGACGTTCCATGAACGCCTTCCAAACCTTGGACGTGAACTGGGGACCTCGGTCGGACACTATATCCTCTGGCACCCCGTAGTGCCGGAAGACGTGAGTGAACAGGGCCTCCGCAGTCTGCAGGGCCGTGGGGAGACCGGGCAGATGAAGGAGGCGGCAGGACTTGGAGAAGCGGTCCACAACGACCAGGATGGTGGTGTTACCTTGGGAGAGGGGAAGATCAGTCAGAAAATCGATGCTAAGGTGAGACCATGGTCGTTGTGGAACTGGTAACGGTTGTAGCTTACCCGCTGGGAGGTGCCTAGGTGCCTTACTCTGGGCACACACCGAGCAGGAGTAGACGTACACCCTCACGTCCTTAGCCAAGGTAGGCCACCAGTACTTTCCACTCAAGCAGTGCACTGTACGACCGATACCTGGGTGACCAGAGGAGGGTGACGTGTGTGCCCATAAGATCAGACGATCACGGACAAGAGCAGGCACGTACCGCAGCCCAGCTGGACACTGCGGTGGAGATGGATCTGTGCGTAATGCCCGCTCTATATCCGTGTCCATCGCCCATACTACCGGCGCCACAATGCAGGAGGCCAGGAGTATGGGGGTGTTGTCTCTGGGCCTCTCCTCTATGTCATACAGCTGGGACAGTGCGTCTGCCTTCACGTTCTTCGTACCTGGAATGTATGATAGTGTAAAATCAAACCGGGTGAAGAATAGGGCCCACCTAGCCTGGCGAGAACTCAGCCTGGATGTACTCCAGGTTACGGTGGTCCGTCCAGACGAGGAAAGGGTGTTTCGCCCCTTCGAGCCAATGCCTCCACATGGTCAAAGCTCGGACAACAGCCAACAGCTCCCGATCACCAACGTCGTAGTTCTGCTCCGCCGGGCTGAGCTTCTTCGAGAAGAAAGCACACGGGCGGAGCTTGGGTGGCGTGCCCGAGCGTTGGGACAGGACAGCGCCTATCCCTACCTCGGACGCATCCACCTCTACTACAAACCGTAGTGATGGATCGGGGTGGGCCAGTACCGGAGCTGAGGTGAACAGACCGCGCAGTCTCCTGAAGGCCAGATCCACCTCAGCAGACCAGCGGAGCCGGGACGGCCCACCCTTCAACAGGGATGTGATGGGAGCTGCGACCTTGCCGAAGCCCCGGATAAACCTTCGGTAGTAGTTGGCAAAGCCAAGGAATCGCTGCACCTCCTTAACCGTGGTTGGTCGGCCAATTATGCACGGCTGAAATGCGATCTCCCTCCATCTCCACACCTGAGGTGGTAATGCGGTATCCGAGGAAGGAGACGGACTGCTGGAAAAACATACACTTCTCTGCCTTGGCATAAAGGTAATTTTCCAACAGTCTGGCAAGCACTTTGCGAACCAGGGACACATGCTCGCCGCAAGTAGCGGAATACACCAGGATGTCATCGATGTAGACCACTACACCGCGACCAAGCATGTCCTGTAACACCTCGTTCACAAAGGACTGGAAGTCCCCTGTAGATTGGGTCCCCTGTAGCTCAGTTGGTAGAGCATGGCGCTTGCAATGCCAGGTTGTGGGTTCGTTTCCCATGGGGGGCCAGTATGAAAAATGTATGCACTAACTGTAAGTCGCTCTGGATAAGAGCGTCTGCTAAATGACTAAAATGTAAATGTAAGACGGATGGAGCATTCATCAAACCGTAGGGCATCACCAGGTATTCATAATGCCCCGTGGTTGTGCTGAATGCCGTCTTCCACTCATCCCCATCCCGAACACGCACCAGGTTGTACGCACTCCTGAGATCTAGCTTTGTGAAGAAGCGCGCCCCATGCATTGACTCGATCACTGAAGGAATGAGGGGGAGAGGATAACTAAATCTAATCGTCTCCTTGTTTCAGTGATCGATAATCAATGCACGGGCGCAGACCTCGAGGTTCTTCACAAAGAAGAAACTCGAGGAGGCGGGTGAAGTGGAGGGATGTATGTGGCCCAGGGACTCGGAGACGTATGTTTCCATAGCCTCCGTTTCAGCCTGCGACAGGGGGCACACATGACTCCTGGGAGGTACAGCGTCTACCCGAAGGTCTATCGCACAATCCCCCGCCCGATGAGGTGGTAATTTAGTAGCACACGTCTTGGAAAACGTGTGCACCAAATTGAGGTATTCGGGGGGAATGCGCACGGTGGAGGTACCGTCTGGACTTTCTACCGTGGATGCATCAATGGAAACATCTAGACACCTACCCTGACATTCACGCAACCACCCCGTGAGAGCCCTCTGTGGCCATGAGAAAGTGGGGTTGTGGAGTGCTAGCCAAGGGATACCTAATACCACAGGGAAAGCAGGAGATTCAATAATCGAAAAAATAACCTGCTCACAATGAGTCTTCTGGGTGATCATGGTGACCGGTATAGTGACTTCCGTAACAAACCTGGACCCTAATGGTCGACTATCGAGTGCTCAGATGGGGAGTGGAATGGAGAGGGGAACCAATGAAATGCCTTGACGGCGTGCGAATGCCCTGTCCATAAAGTTCCCAGCTGCGCCTGAATGGACTAACGCCTTACACTGGGGAACTACCATGTGATCGGGAAAGTGGATAGGTAGGGTACAGTGTGCAACAGAGGGCTCTGAACAAGTGTGGGTGTTTGATACCTGGGGTGATGCGTGAGTGCCCTGCCTGCCGCCTCCCGGTCCAAAATAACGTTGACTACGACGTGTGGTGTACTGTCCCTTCGTGCCACCAGAGTGGCACTGTCGCTGTCCTCCTCTGCTCTCTCGGCGGTCGGCTCCACCCAGCTCCATCGGCTCGGGATCCGAGTCGTCCGTGGTAGAAACGGGCACACCCCTAACAGGACGTCCTCTGGCTGTCAGCAGGTTGTCCAAACGAATGGCCATGTCCACCAGTTTATCAAAGGACAACATGGTGTCCCGGCAGGCTAGCTCCCGTCGGACGTCCACCCGCAGATGGCACCGGAAATGGTCGATCAGGGCCCACTCGTTCCACCCGGACCCCGCTGCCAGCGTCCGAAACTCCAACGCGAAGTCCTGCGCGGTCCTCGTCCCCTGCCTCAGGTGGACCAGCCGCTCACCCGCCTCTCGACCCTCGGGCGGGTGATCGAAGACCGCCCAAAAGAGGCGAGCGAACTCCCTGTAGTCCTCCAATATGGCTCCTCCCTCGTTCCACACCGTGTTGGCCCACTCCAGGGCTTTCCCACAGAGGCAGGAAACGAGGATGGACACCTTCTCCCGCTCCAATGGCGCCGGTCTGATGCTGGCGAAGTAAAGCTCCAATTGGAGGAGGAATCCTGGCACAGCGCCGCCGTCCCATCAAACGCCCGTGGTCGGGATATCTGGATGCCTCCGGGTGCTGGGGTGTAGATGGCTGGATCCGATTGGCCAGCTGGTCTCGACAGATCGGGTCTTCTCATCTCAAGGCGTTGGACGACCTGAAGAACCCGATCCATCGCTTCCCCCAAGCTGGCCAGCATCGTGGAATGCTCCTGGACCCGTGCCACGACTCCAGGTATGCGCTCTTCTCCCGCTGACTCCATAGCAGGTGGGTGATTCTGTGGTGAGTGTGGTGAAAGGAGTCAGGCACAGGAGGGTAATCACCGAATACAGAGTTTATTCCTTCGTTGACACACAAATGCGCTCCAATAGCGATCAACGAAACAGTCACAGGGGAAACAAACATCCTTGGCAATTACACTGTAACGGAATCCAATAATACATAGGCACAGGGGGAAAATCAATCCTGGCAACACAATGTTATGAGTAGCTCCACCGAGCTACATACTCTCACAATTAACAATCACCCACAAGGACAAGGGGGCAGAGGGAACACTTATACACAGACTAATTAGGGGATTAGAACCAGGTGTGTGTGATTGACAAGACAATTGTGATGATGATTGGGGCGGCAGTGGTTAGTACTCCGGTGACGACGAACGCCGAAGCCTGCCCGAACAAGGAGGGGAGGCAGCCTCGGCCGAAGTCGTGACACAAACAGAGCATATCCCATATGCTGCAAAAACACCTATATGCCTCCCCTTCTAGTAGCCTATGCATTCACTACCTGGTTATGTTTTGAGATAACCAAACAAAAATGAAAAACAAGTCTTGTGAATGTTGGGCTGGTATCTAATTTCCTTATCATCAGGATATTCATTCCTTGGACCATGTTGATCATGTTCAGCTTCATTTATGAGAAGTGGAATTTCGATAGCATCCACTTTATCGGCAATGACAAAGGCAAATGCCATGTCTACCATTGTCGTGTTACCTAGAAACAGCGGAAGTTGTCCGACTTGCTATCGGTGCATACAGTTGAAGTCGGAAGTTTGCATACACCTTAGCCAAATACATTTAAACTCAGTTTTTCACAATTCCTGACTTTTAATCCAAGTACAAATTCCCTGTCTTAGGTCAGTTAGGATCACCACTTTATTTTAAGAATGTGAAATGTCAGAATAATAAATTTAAATTGTTTAACTTGGGTCAAACATTTTGGGTAACCTTCCACAAGCTTCCCACAATAAGTTGGGTGAATTTTGGCCCATTCCTCCTGACATAGCTGGTGTAACTGAGTCAGGTTTGTAGGCCTCCTTGCTCGCACACGCTTTTTCAGTTCTGCCCACAAATGTTCTATAGGATTGAGGTCAGGGCTTTGTGATGGCCACTCCAATACCTTGACTTTGTTGTCTTAAAGCCAATTAGCCACAACTATGGAAGTATGCTTGGGGTCATTGTCCATTTGGAAGACCCATTTGCGACCAAGCTTTAACTTCCTGACTGATGTCTTGAGATGTTGCTTCAATATATACACATAATTTTCCTTCCTCATGATGCCATCTATTTTGTGAAGTGCACCAGTCCCTCCTGCAGCAAAGCACCCCCACAGCCTGATGCTGCCACCCCCGTGCTTCACGGTTAGGATGGTGTTGTTCAGCTTGCAAGCCACCCCCCTTTTTCCTCCAAACATAACGATGGTCATTATGGCCAAACAGTTCTATTTTTGTTTCATCAGACCAGAGGACATTTCTCCAAAAAGTATGATCTTTGTCCCCATGTGCAGTTGCAAACCGTAGTCTGGCTTTTTTATGGCGGTTTTGGAGCAGTGACTTTTTCCTTGCTGAGTGGCCTCTCAGGTTATGTCGATATAGGGCTCGTTTTACTGTGGATATTGATACTTTTGTATCTGTTTCCTCCAGCATCTTCACAAGGTTCTTTGCTGTTGTTCTGGGATTGATTTGCACTTTTCGCACCAAAGTACGTTCATCTCTAGGAGACAGAACGCATCTCCTTCCTGAGCGGTATGACGGCTGCGTGGTCCCATGGTGTTTATACTTGCGTACTATTGTTTATACAGATGTACGTGGTACCTTCAGGCATTTGGAAATTGCTCCCAATAATGAACCAGACTTGTGGAGGTCTACAATTCTTGGCTGATTTCTTTTGATTTTCCCATGATGTCAAGCAAAGAGGCACTGAGTTTGAAGGTAGGCCTTGAAATACATCCACAGGGACACCTCCAAATGACTCAAATTATGTAAATTAGCCTATCAGAAGCTTCCTAAGCCTTGACATCATTTTCTGGAATTTTCCAAGCTGTTTAAAGGCACAGTGACCCACTGGAATTGTGATACAGTGAATTATAAGTGAAATAATCTGTCTGTTAACAATTGTTGGAAAAATTACTTGTGTCAAATTACTTGTGTCATGCACAAAGTAGATGTCCTAAACGACTTGCCAAAACTATAGTTTGTTAACAAGAAATGTGTGGAGTGGTTGAAAAACAAGTTTTAATGACTCCAACCTAAGTGTATGTAAACTTCCGACTTCAACTGTATGTATTCCCCTGACTTTACTCGTCAACTTCCGTCTACAGTCGACTACTTTCACCTAACCACTCAAACGCGCCCATTAATTTGTCCACTGAATACATGAATTGTGCAAAGTTAGTTCTTGTTTCATTCATGTCTTTGGTCACGTTCATGTGGGTCAAATAAAAACACCCTAATGATTGGTTGACAATAGAGCCTCACACAACACAGGCAATGGCTGCAGGATGAAGCTTAATATCCTTGTCATCTATCGCCCTCCAGGTTCCCTTGGAGAGTTCATCAATGAGCTTGACGCCTTGATAAGTTCCTTTCCTGAGGATGGCTCACCCCTCACAGTTCTGGGGGATTTCAACCTCCCTACGTCTACATTTGACTCATTTCTCTCTGCCTCCTTCTTTCCACTCCTCTCCTCTTTTGACCCCACCCTCTCACCGTCCCCCCCTACTCACAAGGCAGGCAATACACTTGACCTCATCTTTACTAGATGCTGTTTATCTACTAATCTCACTGCAACTCCCCTCCAAGTCTCCGACCACTACTTTGTATCCTTTTCTCTCTCCCTCTCCTCCAACACTACTCACTCTGCCCCTACACAGATGGTAATGCGCCGTCGCAACCTTCGCTCTCTCTCTCCCGCTACTCTCTCCTCTTCCATCCTATCATCTCTTCCCTCTGCTCAATCCTTCTCCCTCCAATCTCCTGATTCTGCCTCCTCAACCCTCCTCTCCTCCCTTTCTGCATCCTTTGACTCTCTATGTCCCCTATCCTCCCGGCCGGCTCGGTCCACCCCTCCAGCTCCGTGGCTTGATGACTCATTGCGAGCTCACAGAACAGAGCTCCGGGCAGCTGAGCGGAAATGGAAGAAAACTAGACTCCCTGCGGACCTGGCATCTTTTCACTCCCTCCTCTCTACATTTTCTTCATCTGTTTCTGCTGCTAAGGCCACTTTCTACCACTCTAAATTCCAAGCATCTGCCTCTAACCCTAGGAAGCTCTTTGCCACATTCTCCTCCCTGCTGAATCCCCCCATCCTCCCTCTCTGTGGATGACTTCTTCAACCATTTTGAAAAGAAGGTTGACGACATCCGATCCTAATTTGTTAAGTCAAATGACACTGCTGGTCCTGCTCACACTGCCCTACCCTATGCTTTGACTCCTTCTTCCCTCTCTCTCCAGATAAAATCTTGCGACTTGTGACGGCAGGCCGCCCCTCAACCTGCCCGCTTGACCCTATCCCCTCCTCTCTTCTCCAGACCATCTCCGGTGACCTTCTCCCTTACCTCACCTCGCTGATCAACTCATCCTTGACCGCTGGCTATGTCCCTTCCGTCTTCAAGAGAGCGAGAGTTGCACCCCTTCTCAAAAAACCAACACTCGATCCCTCTGATGTCAACAACTACAGACCAGTATCCCTTCTTTCTTTTCTCTCCAAAACTATTGAGCGTGCCGTCTTTAGCCAACTCTCCTGCTATCTCTCTCAGAATGACCTTCTTGATCCAAACCAGTCAGGTTTCAAGACTGGTCATTCAACTGAGACTGCTCTTCTCTGTGTCACGGAGGCTCTCCGCACTGCTAAAGCTAACTCTCTCTCCTCTGCTCTTGTCCTTCTAGACCTGTCTGCTGCCTTTGATACTGTGAACCATCAGATCCTCCTCTCCACCCTCTCCGAGCTGGGCATCTCCGGCGCGGCTCACTCTTGGATTGCGTCCTACCTGACCGGTCGCTCCTACCAAGTGGCGTGGCGAAGCTGTCTCCACACCACGTGCTCTCACCACTGGTGTCCCCCAGGGCTCAGTTCTAGGCCCTCTCCTATTCTCGCTATACACCAAGTCACTTGGCTCTGTCATATCCTCACATGGCCTCTCCTATCATTGCTACGCTGACGACACACAACTAATCTTCTCCTTTCCCCCTTCTGATAACCAGGTGGCGAATCGCATCTCTGCATGTCTGGCAGACATATCAGTATGGATGACGGATCACCACCTCAAGCTGAACCTTGGCAAGACGGAGCTGCTCTTCCTCCCGGGGAAGGACTGCCTGTTCCATGATCTCGCCATCACGGTTGACAACTCCGTTGTGTCCTCCTCCCAGAGTGCGAAGAGCCTTGGCGTGACCCTGGACAACACCCAGCTCTACAACATTCGGTGAGTACGACCCTGCCTTACACATAATAAAAAATACAAAAAAAAAAAAAAAAAAAAATGTAAAGTGGATATCCCACTGGCTATAAGGTGAATGCACCTATTTGTAAGTCGCTCTGGATAAGAGCGTCTGCTAAATGACGTAAATGTAAATGTAAATGTAAATGAAGTTGGTTAAGAGCAACTGCAGTCAAAACTTCATGACCTTCGATCACATGGTTTTTGTAAAGTTCATGTAGTCGTCATGTAGTCGCAAGTCAGACAATTTCTATCTCCATAATGCAACACTCTTTGGAATGTGGTGACCAACGATGGCCACCGACTTGACAAAATTGATCCGCTCGAACATGCCCAATGGCTGTGTTCGAGAGAATCAAATCAGTAATGTATCATGGGTAAATAGATCAGTCAGTCAGCAGTTGCCTGCACTATCGGCTGCAATGTCGAACAAGCCCAATATTTTAATACCATTTCAATTTAATTTATTTGCAAGTAACATGCTTGTTGTGCCAGGTGACATAGGTAAAAGGATGTACTTTTACCACAAATGCATGAATAGGCACGAATATAAATGGGTATTAAATATCATAAATGCTCATATTGCATTCGATCCCTCCTTACAAATAAATGAAACAGTATACTATTTAGAATTTTGAACTAGAGGGATTGGCATCTTTAAACCAGGCCAATCTAATTTTTATAATGTTCTGATATAATGACAGGGTTGGTTCTGTGACAAAGAAGGCATACAAATTATGTCAGGTTGTGTCTGTCTTCCATACAGTCAATGGTCTATTCAGTAGGTCAGTTAAAAAGATTGACAAAGGCTCCCCAGGCTTCACATTATAGTTTATTTGCTTAAAAAATCAAAATGGTGCAGACCTGGCTCAGCGGATTTCAAAATGCAGTGTGTAGGAATAGATACAAAAAAAGTGTACAATATTGAACCATCACTGTTGTTCTATACAGGAATCTCATAATAACAACATTCTCAAATATCTGAGCAAATAGTCAAAAAAATACAAAAAGAACAATATTTTCCATAAGACAACACTACCTGATAGAGGGGCCGCGTCCCAAATAACACCCTATTCCCTGTAAAGTGCACTACTTTTGACCAGAGCCCTGGTCAAAAGTAGTGCACTAAATAGGGAATAGGGTGCCATTTGGTACGAACCCAGGGTGTGGGACAAGAGGGATCCCAAAGGATTGTGTCCAAAATAGAGAGGAGCAATCCAGTGACACATATAGCAGACAAACGCCACAGCTCAACCTCAGAAGACATGACACAATTTTACAATGCCGCGAAACATTATACAACATTACGTTAAAAGGCACCACACAATACAAACTCACAAGGAGATTTTGCCACACATTTGTAATGTTGTAACCTACAAACTTTAAGGCGGATGTCATGTGCAAAAAAGTATTGAATATGTGTCAAACTACTGTACTACTCAGTGTCCTCTCAATAAAATGTGCTTTTTTTCTCTTTCACTTTCGCTTGACATTAAAAAAAATATCTGAAATGTGCAAAGATTTAAAGAATGATTGCATTATCATTATATTGGTTGGTCTTTCACAGGCATATTCCAGGCTTCCAGTGGTAGGGGTGGCTGGTGGGGACGGAAGGAGGGAGGGAATGCAGGAGGGAAGAGGCCCCGTTCTATGGTAGGGGTGGCTGGTGGGGAGGGAGGGGGGAAGTGAAGGAGGGTGGAGGCCCTGTTTTAGGTTGTGTCCCAAATGGCACCCTATTCCCTATATAGTGCACTGCTTTTGACCAGGGCCCATAGGGCTCTGGTCAAAAGTAGGGCACTTTATAGAAAGAATTGTGCCATTTGGGATGCACACCTAGCTAGATTCAGTTTCTGTAGGTTTTGCGGCCCTCTCCCTCTTTGAGGAAGGTCCATATGAGTGTGTTGACGATGTCAGGCTGGTCCTGCTGTAGCCAGTGGCTGGCCCCGGAGATGATGTTGAGTCGGAAGTGATTCCTGATGTAGACACGGCACGCCTCAGCCATCTCCTGCTCCAGGAAGGCATCTCTCTCACCCCACAACAACAACACCGGGGACTTGACATCATTCTGGCTCAGTGGGAGGGAACTGTTGAGAGAATATTAATAACAGACCTGAGATGAGTTGCTTAAAACTGGTTAAACTCAATCATATGATGTGCTATACAGATCTGAGATGGGTTGCTTGCATGAAACTGGTTACAGTAAACACTGGCGTTCCATCATGATGTAGCAGAGTTTTATATTTTCATGTGCTATCCATGTTACCTGTGGAGAAAGCATGATCAGATCTGAAATGGTTTGGGGTCAATTCCATTTCTACTCAGTCAATTATGGAAGTAAACTGAAAATTCAAATTTTCCACATTAAAAAGCAACCCATCTGAGAAGTAGAAAACTGGTTTAATGCAGACTTTCAATCCCATGATGTTTAGTATTCACGTGGTATCCATGTACAGTGCCTTGTAAAAGTATTCATCCCCCTTGGCGTTTTTCCTATTTTGTTGCATTACAACCTATAATTTAAATTGATTTTTATTTGGATTTCATGTAATGGACATACACAAAATAGTCCGAATTGGTGAAGTGAAATGAAAAAAATAACTTGTTTCAAAAAAAATCTAAAAAATTAATAATGGAAAAGTGGTGCGTGCATATGTATTCACCCCTTTGCTATGAAGCCCCTAAATAAGATCTGCTGCAACCAATTACCTTCAGAAGTCACATAATTAGTTAAATAAAGTCCACCTGTGTGCAATCTAAGTGTCACATGATCTGTCAGTATATATACACCTGTTCTGAAAGGCCCCAGAGTCTGCAACACCACAAAGCAAGGGGAACCACCAAGCAAGTGGCACCATGAAGACCAAGGAGCTCTCCAAACAGGTCAGGGACAAAGTTGTGGAGAAGTACAGATCAGGGTTGGGTTATAAAAAAATATCAGAAACTTTGAACATCCCACGGAGCACCATTAAATTCATTATTAAAAAATGGAAAGAATATGGCACCACAACAAACCTGCCAATAATAATAATAACAATTAATCATTTAGCAGACCCTCTTATCCAGAGCGACTTACAGGAGCAATTAGGATTAAGTGCCTTGCTCAAGGGCACATCGAGAGATTTTTCACCTAGTCGGCTCGGGGATTAGAACCAGCGACCTTTCGGTTACTGGCACAACGCTCTTAACCACTAAGCTACCTGCCGCCCTGCCAAGAGAGGGCCGCCCACCAAAACACACGGACCTGGCATGGAGGGCATTAATCAGAGAGGCAACAAAGAGACCAAAGATAACCCTGAAGGAGCTGCAAAGCTCCACAGCAGAGATTGGAGTCTGTCCATAGGACCACTTTAAGCCGTACACTCCACAGAGCTGGGCTCTACAGAAGAATGGCCAGAAAAATCCATTGCCTAAAGAAAAAAAGAAGCAAACACGTTTGGTGTTCACCAAAAGCCATGTGGGAGACTCCCCAAACATATGGAAGAAGGTACTCAGAGCTTTTTTGCCTTCAAGGAAAACGCTATGTCTGGCGCAAACCCAACACCACTCATCACCCCGGGAACACCATCCCCACAGAGAAGCATGGTGGTGGCAGCATCATGCTGTGGGGATGTTTTTCATCGGCAGGGACTGGGAAACGGGTCAGAATTGAAGGAATGATGGCTGGCACTAAATACAGGGAAATTCTTGAGGGAAACCTGTTTCAGTCTTCCAGACATTTGAGACTGGGACGGAGGTTCACCTTCCAGCAGGACAATGACCCTAAGCATACTGCTAAAGCAACACTTGAGTGGTTTAAGGGGAAACATTTAAATGTCTTGGAATGACCTAGTCAATGCCCAGACCTCAATTCAATTGATAATCTGTGGTATGACTTAAAGATTGCTGTACACCAGCGGAACCCATCCAACTTGAAGGAGCTGGAGCAGTTTTGCATTGAAGAATGGGCAAAAATCCCAGTGGCTAGATGTGCCAAGCTTATAGAGACATACCCCAAGAGACTTGCAGCTGTAATTGCTGCAAAAGGTGGCTCTAGTTATAGAATAGTTATGCACGCTCAAGTTCCGTTTTTTTGTCTTATTTCTTGTTTGTTTCACCCCAAAAAATATTTTGCATCTTCAAAGTGGTAGGCATGTTGTGTAAATCAAATGATACAACCCCCCCCAAAATCAATTTTAATTCCAGGTTGTAAGGCAACAAAATAGGAAAAATGCAAAGGTGGGTGAATACTTTTGCAAGCCACTGTATGTTACCTGTGTTGTAAACTTGTGGAGAGGCTAATTGAATAATGTATTTATAGAACACGTTTCTCACACTAATTGATAATGTGTCAGTGACATTATTATTATATAATTCAGAGCAGAATAAAATATGCTGTTCTGTTCTGAGAGATGCTGGCTGCTTAAGGAAGGAGAGCAGATGGTGAAGTCAGTCATGCATGTACAGTTCACATGTCAAAAACACATGTACTCTCTGATGCTGTGTGTGAGTGAGTGAGTGAGTGAGTGAGTGAGTGAGTGAGTGAGGAATAATTGTATCAACCCGGAATCATCCAGGCTTTGTCTTATTCATTATAGGAGTCAACTTGTCAAAGTCTTTGACTCAAAGACAAACAATACAACAAAACAAACTGAATACATTATTCCAAAGCCCAATTATTTCTCATCATGCAGTCTGATTCCAAGACCTCTTTACCACTGGCAAGCCAGGGGACTTATTATACAACCACTGAGTTTTCCTAAGAGGAACTTCTTATTGAATGTACTGTAGTATTGCACTCTGATCAAAACAGCATTTACAACACAAGGCGCTAATGATTCACATTATCATAAGGCGCTTGCAGTAATACTGTATCTCAAATGAGGAGGCACAACAATGGTGGTCAGCTACGACATGTTCACTGGGCATGTCATACATAAATCCCTACTTATGTATGCCCAAAGGAGACATCCAAATACAGAGCTCACTAAGGAAGAATTTCATCGGTTCATAATCTTCACCTGAAGACATTCCTGTAGTAGTTGAGGGCCCCGGTGAGGGCCCCTGGCTGGGAGAAGGCGTAGAGATAGGCCTCCATGTCCTCTGCAGTGAGCCATCGACCCTTCCTCCCAATGCCTGTACTACGGCTGGTGAACAGACCCTTCAGTGCCTACAGTACAGAGGGGACAGAAGGACACACTGGGTGAGTGTGTGTGTCTCCGGATGTGCTCAAGGTGTGATTGGAACTGGATGGCACACAGAGAGAAGGTCGCTTATGTCACTGTCACAGTAATACAGGTCATATGAGGCTCTAGAAAATGCCATGGCGGTTGTGTTGACTACTGTGAGATGACCTACACTCAACTGAGAAGGACTTAGGCATAACATCATGGATGACAACCGTCTCTCTCCCCTACAGTATATATTGGAACAAAATAAATATGGGAATGCATAGCTTTTTTTTTTTTAGACATGATCAATGTGATTGCCTTATTGTAACATAGTTAATCATTATTAATTATCCATTGATATTCATGATAGCTACAAAAAAAAAAAGAAGAGGCACAGCCATCACAACAAGAATTCCCTCCCCTTCGACACACACACACACACACACACACAAAATAAACTTCCTGTTGCCTGGAGCAGTTCTGTATTTTTCACCTTGAGATCACTCAAACACATGCAACATGCTTCACCTTGAAATCATTGATGGAGAGCATGAGCTCTGGGAAGCGAGGCAGCTGGAAGAAGAAGAAGTAGCTGGATTTGAGCAGCTGACTGGGATGACGCAGGGCATAATCTAGAAACATGGAGGAAAGAGGAGAGAAGAGAGAGGGAGAGAGGAGGGCAGGAGAGGAGGGAGGGAGGGAGGGAGGGAGGGAGAGGAGAGGAGGGGAGAAGAGGAGAGAACAGGAGAGAAAAGAGGAGAGGGAGAGAGGAGGGCAGGAGAGGAGAGGAGAGGAGAAGAGGAGAGAAAAGAGGAGAGGGAGAGCGGGAAAAGAGGAAAAGAAACCCAAAAAAGAGAGGATGAGAAAAATTGAGTAAGGAGCTCCAAAATAAATATAATATATATAATATGCCATTTAGCAGACGCTTTTATCCAAAGCGACTTACAGTCATGCGTGCATACATTTTTGTGTATGGGTGGTCCCGGGGATCGAACCCACTACCTTGGCGTTACAAGCGCCGTGCTCTACCAGCTGAGCTACAGAGGACTGCATACCACTTAGAATGAAGCAATGTTTTGGGCATGTATTCTATGTGGCATGCAAGTATGGACGTTAGAAGTGTGTACATTAAGAAATAGACGAATGCAGCGTAGTGCAGTTGCTATGGCGAGAGAGGCTGTGGATGTCTGCCAGTGACCTCCCCTCTATCCTCTCCTCTCACTTCCTCTACTCCAGCCCAGTCTAACCAGCTGCTCCAGCTCCATATTAAAGCACTACTGTATAATTACCTCCTCCATCTTCCCCTCAAGGAAGGAGACTGAGGAACTACCAGATGGATGCAGCAAACACTGCATGGAGGTAATAAAACCTCATAATTAAAGATGCTAATCATGCTAATAACCCCAGAGCCAAACATCTCTTCTCTAATTAGCACAAGGAGGAAGAGCAGGTTTCTCTCACATCCGATTGATTTAATAATTGTATATTTACATCCGATTTATCTAATAATTGTATATTTGTGACATACAGTAGGCTGTTTCATCTGTTGTTCATGGTGATGATGTACAAGTTAACACAGAGGGATAGGGGCAGTTCAGGACAATGACGTACCAGGGACTAGTCGATTGGTGTATTCAGTCCACAATGTACCCACCTATGTATTCACCTATGTAGTCCCTGTCATTTGTCAATGTACATTTTTATGTATTTTATGCTTGACTTTTTTTGTTAAACTAATTTCCTTTGCAAAACTGAAACTTGAACTTGAAAACAGAGGGTTGTTAGGATGTGCCAGTGAAGACAGAGGGGTGGGGGCAGTTTAGGACATACCACTGAAGACAGATAGATGGGGGCAGGTTAGGTCATACCACTGAAGACAGATGGATGGGGGCAGTTTAGGACATACCACTGAAGACAGATGGATGGGGGCAGTTTAGGACGATGAGTTTGGTGACCATCTCGGGGTATTGGATGGCGAACAACCAGGCGATGGTTCCTCCCCAATCATGGCCGACCAAGTGACATCTGTTGTAACCTGAGGAGAGATGGAGTAAGTCTGTGAGTGTGTGTGTGTTTGTCCAGCACCATCCATTCATCTTCTCTGAGTTGAGTCTCCTTGCCAAGATACAGTACCTCCTGAAGTAGAACAGTCCTCTTACAGTGTGCAATGTGAACAATGTGATGCCTGATTATTCAGCTTATTAGTCATCTTCTTAGTCAGCGTATAGGGAACAACGGAGCCAGTCTGGTGTGCAAGTGCGACAGATTATGTTTTGTATTTTGGGCAGGAGTCTGGCATGATGAATATAATGTTGATTTAAAAAGGGTCAATATTTTGCCTACAAAGAAAATAATAGTCAGTTTTACTGCTATTTGAAATATCAGTCTGACACAAGGTGAGGGATACTGGTGTTACACAGACACAGAGGCCCCCAGGTCTGAGTGGATACTTCCTGTTTCACTGAGTGATAGAGAGCGTGCTCTGTGCTGTCTGCTGCCAGCCCAGCAGGCTGGGGGCTCTGTAATGTGTGTGTATCAGCACGACGACCCATGGTCAGTCACCATGAGTCAGACGAAGCCTGTCATGTCCTGCTGTGTTGTAGGCCCACAGGATGTTCACAGGCTGTCCAGTCCACACAGTATTACAATGAGAAACAAGTTTAACTTTGACTCAGCTCAGGACACCAGGCTGTGTCACCCTGCCTCTTTGTTCCCATGGAGTGATGTTTCATAATACGAGTAGTCATGGTCCCTAAAGTGTTCATCCCTGAATCAGAGTGGGCATGTTTTGTTTCATCTTTCATCATATATACAACATACACCTGTCTTCTTGTGTATTTCTGCATAAACTAAGTAAACATGGATATAAAATACAGATAAAAGATGTGGTTGTCCACTCTCCTCTCTTACCTAGGTATTCCACAATGTCCTTGACGTCTGTGACCAGGTAGTCAAAGCGGTAGCTCTCTGTGGATGACGGCAAGTCGGACTCCCCGTAGCCTCGCATGTCAACGGCCACCACACGGAACTCACTCTTAAACTCACGCAGCTGGTGGCGCCAGGAAAACCTGGGGGCAGGTGGACAGACAGAGAGAAAGAGAGAGAGAGAGAGAGTGAGTGAGTGAGTGAGTGGGGAGAGATTGAAAGAGAGAGGGAGAGAGCGAGAGACGGACCGAGACAGAGAGAGAGACACACAATAACCATCTTAGTCTTGATGAGATGAGAAAGTCACACACAGGACAGTACTTCATAATTAAACCCTATCTCCACTACGGCAATCAAAAGAGGACATTCAGTATATTGCACACTGCTGAAAAACCACTTACACTTCTACCTAGGCATATATTCTTATATAACATACTGTGTTTCTCTCTTGAATATACCTACACAGTTGCTATATCTTAAACTGCATTATTTCTACTGGCACGCAGCTTCCCTTCTTCTCTTCCAAACTGAGTGCAGGTCACCTTTGTATAATATTAGATGTTTTTTCCCCCCGATTCTAATCCGCTCAATCATCATAGAGGAGAGCAAAAGCTCTCTAATTGAAGATCTTGTCTGCTGTGGATCTATCTGCTGTGGACTGGAGGCTGAGGCTCCTCAGAGCTCAAAGCCCCACAGAGGAGGAGCACAAGGCCTGACTGGGGTTCTGTTGAGTCAGGATAAGAGCTCTGAGGAGTAGTGCAGTTTAGGGAATACGGTGCCATTTGGGACACAGATCTGGAGCAGAGAAACCCAACATCTTAGAATATAGATGAGGTTTAAAATAACACAGGCACTTTGAGTTCCTTCACAGCCCCCCACCTCGCACCCAATCCCCCACACACCAAGACTCTCTCTATCCTGAGTGATAAGGTAAACTGGGGTTTAGCACTTTTTAAACACTGAATTTAGTAGGAGAAGAAAGTCGTAAGTGGAAGAGAGTCTGTCTGTCCAGCTAGCACGGCAGAGAGAGACGCTACATCCAAAATGGCACACTAATCCCTATTAAGTGCACTACATTTGACCAGGACCCATAGCGCTCTGGTCAAAAGTAGTGCACTATATACGGAATAGGGTGCCATTTGGGACACAGTTCATCATGGATTCCTGTGCAGTTGATGGGCAGTGAGGCGGAATAGACCCAAGAAGACCTGTTAATTAAGCCTGGTCCTGTCCTTTCTGCAGCTCTGTGAATTCCCTGAGATATGGACTAGCTTACAGCACTTGACAACCTCTTAATTCGGCCCCATTCCAGCGGTCGCCCTCACTACTACGCTCCATATAATTTTTTATGAAACATGGTGGAAAGAGGAACCTTAGAGCCTTAGCTATCCTAATAAGTAATGAAGTATAATAGGAATATTGTAATTGAAGAATCACATAATATGAAGATCCCAACTGAGAGATGGTCTTATGATGCAGAAGTAATGTACAGCAGAGCAGAGCGTTGGTTACATGATACAGTACTGTTGTGTGGGATTGATACAGTAGTGGGCTACTGTTATGGGGTCGGTGTTTCATGGGGGTCCTGGTTGGTTAGTTTTGGAGCTCCTTTCCTAAATGCTTTCTCAGCATAAAAACACAAAAATGAACTGGCCAGGCAATACCAATACATTCGTTTAGTCTCTATGGGCCTGTTTCCTGGACACAGATTAAGCATAGTCCTCGACTAAAAAGCAAGATAAATTGAGAATTTCAATTGAAAGTGCCTTTTAGTCCAGAACTAGGCTTAATCTGTGTCCGGGTTGAAACACCGGCCCTTTATGTGTGTATAATGTGCAGATGCACTGTGTAGTCTGCTAAATGGCTTATTATTATTATTATTATTATTATTATTATTATTAGTCTAGATGTCTTACCAGAACTCTGGGAAGCCATGCAAAAACAGCATGAGCGGTTTCCCTCTCTCTCCAGCAGCGACATAGTGAAACCTCAGACCAGACTCCTGAGAATAAAGAAAGGAGACAGAAGACAGATCAGTCAGTCACCAGGGACACACTGCTATAGGATGTCAACACTTCCCTGATCACGTAGGCTCTTACTGTCTGCTGGTCTCTGTCTGCGTCCCAAATGGCATCCTATTCCCTATATAGTGCACTTCTATGGGCTCTGGTCGAAAGTAGTGCACTACATAGGGAATAGGATGCCATTTGGGAAGTAGATACTGTCTGCTCTCTGTGACATAAAACTCTCATCATCACTGTGTGCTTTATGGCGCTGTAAAGCAGGGATAGAACAGGGACAGAGCATGGCATCCCATAAATTCAGCCCTGGCCTGACTTCTGTCTGGTCATTCCAGTATGATGCATTCTTTATATTATGAAATCTGTCACTAACATTTATAGCCAATTCTATTCAAATTCTTGTGAATTGATGTTGCAATAGCATGTAGAATAGGTTGTTCTTATGGTCTACCCATTGAGTAAAGTGTGGATTAATTTGTTTGGTTTATATGCATGGACTACTGTAGTTTACTGTATCTAATTTCTGATTTAATAACATTGTCTAGTTGTACCGCTCAAGCGTTTTCTGGCCAAATGTAGCTACTTACTGGCACCAAGTTAAATAGCACAGGTTACTTTGGATATCAAATAATATAGGGGATTCTTTTTACAACTGAACTGCCACATTCTTATTATGAGCATGCGTTTTATGCTATGTGAATCCTATATAAGGGACATTGTGTTCATAAATAAACATTTCAACAAAAAGTACAAATGAAATGTTAATCTACAGTTTATAGCACCTTTAATCTTGGTACTCATATGAAATCGTGACATTTGTCACGATTTACTATAGCTGCTGCTGTTATAGGGGACTGTCCGTTCAGCACTACGGCGTGAGCGCATATACAGAGACAGTAGATTAGAATAATAACAGAAGCCTACGCTGCAAATATAATATCTGCATATAGTGTTTCCCTGAAATTCGCCAAAAAAGAAACACCACGATTTACACGTAGCCTGCAGGCCTATTTGGATTGATTTCTGATTTCAATACTACAAGCACTAGGCACACACGGAATTACCTTCGCAGACGTCTCATGCACACAAAATACTATTTCCCAATCCCAAATAGGCTCCCTCTCACGTGCAATGTAAAGTGTGCCATACCTTTATTCTAACGTAACAGTGGGTTCCCAAGGACGTGTCATTCAGGCAAGCAGGGGGAGTTTCGCGAATTCCCCACTGGAAGGTGGTTGACGGCCTTAAAATGATGCTCCACCAAAGTTTCAGCAGCGCTACGGCAGTGCAGAGGGCACAATAACCGTATATCAACGACCAATACCCTAAAACTCGGATCTTCAGCGTGAGTCTGACTGTAAACAGGAGCAAGTTGTGGAGCACTCTCGTCATCTTTAAATTACTTAGGTAAAACGCAGATTACGTCACCTACGTATTGATTTATTATTTTGTTAATTATCTTGAAATATCTCTCATCGTTATCCCGTAGCTCCGCTAACAGCGCATCTGCTTGTCCTGTCTGTCTGCCGCTGTCCTAGGGAGGATCCCTGAATGAAATGTACAAGAGGGGAGCAGCACGTCAGACTCACGCGTGCGTGTGATGACAGTAGAGGCTGTTTATGAGACCCCGCGGCACCTGCAAAAGATTATTTTCTGAAACCCCTTTCCACGTGTTTAGACTGCAAAATAAGAGAGGTGGATGAGCAAGCAAATGCCTGTCTCAGATTGATCCAGGGACATGATTGTGACCTAGAGCTCTCTGGGATTAAAGGTGAAAGACAGTTAATGCCTCAAAGGGAAAGAAATGGTGATCGCTGACTCCTAGGGCTGTAATCCACTGCTCAATCCAAGGGTGCTGATATGGGAAGTAGGAATGTAAAAAGGTTAATAATGTACAGGACTGACTTCCAGTGAGTATGTAGCTATTATTGCAGTATATTGGCATGCAGTTGAGGGCATGAGTAAGACTAAATTAATATAGACAATTGCTAAGAATATACACTAAATTAAGGTGTAGTGAGTTCAATTTATCAAATCTTAGTCACTGAACAAATGCAAGTGTGTAGATCTGAATGTGCACTCGGTTTTCCAGTATTGAGTGAACTTTTTATTGTAATATAGACTCTTTCTGGATATCCTCCTTGATGGACTGGCTGATCATTAGTGCTTAACTTGGGTAGGAGCTCACCGGAACAGCAGCTAATGGGGATCCCTAATACATACAAACTGAGTACTGGCACCTAAAATGTTATATTGCTTGAGTTCCTACACCTCTTATAAAATATTAGCTTAAAAGTATTGTGAAGTTCCTTCACTTAAATAAACAGTACCAGCAACCAAAATGAGTACTATAACCTATTTCAGTCCAAGTCAAGCACTTCTATAATCATCCATGAAATCTCAACACTAAACAAACACAGAAAACACAGTGCTTCAATGAAAATCTTTTTTTATGATTTAGCTTTTAGTGTGATCTTCTCAAAATTATATTAGTTCTTTCTCTATAATGGTATGACATGCACTCATACCACAAGATACAGAATAAAGTGCTACTGTTCGTCATGTCAGAGAAATAAAAAACACTGCAGAATAGCTAGAACCATAGGATCAAACAAACCATTAACAAAGTCTTACATGTTGTCTCCCAAAACATTTAGTCAGGAATGGATCTTGATTAGAAAAAGCGAACAATGCAGGCATCAACAATGCCTAAAGTTCGCTATAAGCACACCACTATATATGGCACTTCAACTTTTTCAAGCAGAAACTCAAAACAAGGAAAGTGTATAGTTTTAAATAAGTCCCACATTTGAAACTTACATTTTGGCAAAGACTGACATCTTCAGCCTCCGTGTAACAAAATACCAAGTATGATTTCATACAGATAAACAAAAATATTTTATGTTCACACATTCTGGAACAGAAAGGCATTTTTATACTTAAGTCAGTCAAATAGGACATGTATTGTAAAAGTCAGAGCATCATATTGAAGATTTTTCCACAAAAAGGTGCAGAATTGTAACTATGAATGAAGTATGAAGATAAGCACTATAACTGGAGAAACAATACAGTGCAGTACATGGATATATATAATAGTATTACTATTTGGGAGTGTAGCAAACTCAAAAAAAGGTCAGGTTATGCATTTCAGCCAAGTCAAAGAGTTGGAATGTTAAGAAGTGTGTAAACCGCTTGATGTGTACTGCAGTCATAGGAGGACTCACCTAGTATAGTGCCCCAAATGGCACCCTATTCTCTATATAGTGCACTACTTTTTACAAGAGCCCTGTGGACCCTGGTCAAAAGTAATGCACAACAAAGGCAATAGGGTGCCATTTGGGATGTAACCTAGGTGAAAAGAAACAGAGCGAGGACTCCACGTGTTGGTGGAAACAGTTACATTTTCAACAGCTCTTCATTTTGCTAACTTTTTACTTAGTCTTCTTTTTCTCTAAGAGGTAAGCATTACTTCAGTGCAGCAGATATTTACAAAACCACCATCACCACAAGTAAAAAAATAAAAAAAATAAAAATAAAAGAAAGACAAACACCATCTATCTATGGTCCATTGAGTGTTTTTTTGTTGCAATATCAATATTTTACATCTTACAGTATCTTCTTACAGTTGACAACAATACTAAAATGTACTGGGGTTTTGTTATGTGATGCTGCTATAGTACAGTACAAGCTTCCCCTGGTAAGGATAGTAATAGGCTGTCCCAAATGGCTCCCTATTCCCTATTATTGTACTAATTTTGACCAGAGCCCAAAGTAGTGCACTATATAGGGGGTAGGATTGTCATTTGGAAAGCAACAATGACCCGTTTTCTTAATTTAGATGCAGCTTGCTCTGTTCAGACAGCCAGTGTCTGGAGGGAGAGAAGGAGCCTAGGGTGCTGTCTACTGGAACACCATGCTCATTTATTTATTGTCCAACAACAGAAGACATCAGTCGGTCACAAGCTGCACTGTCTGCTGCCATTTTAGTTTAGTCCAGGTTCTTCTCAAACGTTGCCATGATGTCACTCTGCATGGTCATGTCAATGATACCAGACATCTGAGGAAGGAGAGGACGTAGGTTATGAGATTACACAGTCTGGGATTAAACTGTACAAAAGAACAGAAGAATGACTGGCATAACAAGATACATGGAAGAAAAAAAACAATGAACTGAAGGAGGTATTTTGTTAAAAATATTTTCTTAATGAGAATAACCTGTATAAAAGGTTAGATAAAAGGAACGTACAGCCTCTCGTCTGCGTCGCTCCTGTTCTCTCCTGCGGGCCATCTCCCTCTCCTTGTCCACAGAGGTCTGAGTAGTGAGGGGCGGAGGAGGGGTTGGGGCAGCCGCTGGAGGCTCCTCTTTCAGGGTCTCTGGAGCTTTAGGAGGCGGAGGCTCCACGATGGCCTCTGTCTGCAGGGGGATCTCTGCTGGCTCTGGGGTTGGAGTTCTACAGGGCAGGGGCTCCGGTTCTGCTGCTCTAGGTGGCACTGGTACTGGCACCGATACTGGCATAGTCAGGCTGAACAGAACACATCACAACAATGTCAGCTGGCACATCAAGTACCACTCACGTATTGATAGAGATCTACTGTTTTATTTGAGTATTTTGGGTGAGGCAGCATTACCTACAAGATATGAAACTGATAAGACTACAGAATAAATTAAGAAAATATGTTTATGAGTGAATGGATGAATAATACCTGCTCTTCCCAGAAGCCATCTCCTTCATCTGCATCCTCCTTAGAATCAGAGCTTTCTCTCGCTCCTCCTTCTCTATGGCTGCCCTGCGAAACTTATCAAAGCTCTCCTTCGATGACCTCACCGTGGAGGTAGTGGAAATGGACATCTTCCTCAGACTAGCCCAGGAGTCCGCGTTCTTCAGGACAATATCCTACACAGGATAGTTTCACAAATGAAGTTACCTTTTTCGGACAAATAATATAAAACGCATCAATGGGCATGTATACAGTGTATTTCAAGTAATTAATGATGGTAGTGTTAAGTTTCATTCACATTTGCTTACTTTTTTGGCAGGCGTGTTTTTTCCATCTGCAGTGGTTTTATTCGCTGGATGAGATAGGCTGGTGGTGCCACCATCAATCACACTGTCAGAGGGTCTGGGATCTGGGGAGGCAGAGTAAATAGAGTCCATTAAAACGATTTCTGTAAAGAAATTCTGAAGGAAAACATTTACACAGCGTACACGGACACACAGTTCTGCTTACTAGGCTGTTTCTGAAGCATCCTGTAGTGAGTCTCCTCCAGTGCTTCTGAGGGCCTCCTGTCATCCTTCACAGGCTGCAACGGGCTGTCTTGTAGAGGGGACAACAGTACTGGGCACGGCTGCTACCACAAAGTGAGATTTACAGTGTTAAACCTCCATTACCACTCCCAGGGCTAAGGCCAATGCTATTTCACACAATCAACCGGCTGTCTCCACTCATTAAGGACTTGGCAAGTGAAATACACATTTAAATCGCAACAGAAAGGAAAATAACACTGTAGACTTGTATCAATTTTTATCAAATTTCCTTCCAAAAAAATATACCAAATCAACTCATGCGATATTAATAAATGCCAAGGACAGAGACATTTATTTAAACAGTGATTTAATCCAGTGTCACAATTCATCCATCAACAACAGGAAGAGGAGAGCATACCTCATATCTGCTGGCAGCAGCCTGTAGGAAACCTACAGGAGGAGAGGTCAGAGGGGACAGCAGCGCAGACAGACCTGATGTACAGGAGAAAAACAAAGCAGTGTATTATTCTCCACATAGACACGAACACTGTGGATGTAAGCAGGCAGCAGTTGATGGGGAGCAGAGCGGGACAAGATATGCAGCCTGTGCTACAGCGATGGTGACATGGCATCTATAACACACTGTAAACAAAGAGACAAAACACACCATCTACAGACATGATCAGCTATGGGCTGAGAAGCAGGCAGCACACAGGGGAGTGGACATGCTAACAGCTACAAGCTAGGGGGGAGGGTGATGCTTAGCTGACTGAAGAGACCTTACCTTCCTGTTGTGCCCTATCAGGTGGATTGAGATAAACTGGCCCAGTTTTCACCTCCTGTGTCTGGCCTGGTGAATGACACTGAGGAGAGGGGAGGTGTGCTAGGGGAGAGGGAGGGGGCCGGGGCGAACAGAGTAGGCTGGAGGGAGGTTTGTGTGTGGGGGTGGGTGTTGTGCTGAGTGGGTCTGTGGGCAGAGTTAGAGTCAGGGAGGGGTCACAGGAGGAGGAAGAAGGGGGAGTGAGGGATGGGGTAGTAGGGCTCTCAGATGAGGGGTCTTGTAGTTGGGGCTGACTGTCAGTGAGCTGCAGGGGAGCCACCATGTTTTTGCGAGGTAGTGGTGCTGCTTTGGAACTAGGTCTTGAAGGCTGCGGAGGCAGGCGGCTGTGTAAGGCTGAAGACAAGTGGGGAGGGGGAGATTCAAGAGAAACAGTAAGACAAGGCTTCCATTCCAATCTGACTTCATAGCTAAAATCAACTACACCCATGAGACACAGAAACACTGCCCAGAGAAACCTGGCACTCCAGCTATTTAATCTCGAACACAAAAAATGCAATCCTCATGTGATTTCCACAGGGGCCCCGGTCCAGCCTGCGACTTTCCATGGTCTTAAAACCTGCTCCTTTCAGGAGAAATTGCATTTCCATAGCTAGGGCTGACACTAAGGACTTTGGAAGAGCAGTGTCAACCACCTTTAAATAATCAAAGATAGTGTTACAGAACTTGGCATGGTTGTCCATCGAGTTCCTTTACAGCCCACACAGAATGTGAAGGCAACAAGCGTTTATTACCTGGGGGTGACATGAGCAGATCTAGAGGAGGCTGGGCTGGGTGTTGCTGTGTAGACTGGCCTTTAGTGACTGCTGCTGGGGGTGGAGAGGCAGGCGGGGGCTGGCTGGTCTGGAGAGAAGACTCCGACGATGAGCCTTTCTTCACAGATTTCTTCTTTTTAGACTTCAGATGGGAAGGAAAGGACTTACAATTTATAATAAAAATGCACTGTAGTTCCAACCTTCAAGTATATTCATCCAAATATCACAAAAGTGAAAGTATAACCATGTGAATTAGACCACTAGGTTAAAGGAAGTAGGGCCTATGTTACAGATTTACCTTCGTCTTGACCTTGTGGGGTGTGCCTTTGCTTTTGTTTTTCACTGAAAGAAAGGCACAATAGTAGTTTAATTTACCCACCGTTGGATAACTGGAAAATAAAAACTAAGATCTACTTCACTAACCTGAAATAATACCAAAACAATTCCACTGACCTACTCTGGAATCACTACTCTTTCATACCAATTTTCAGTTAAAGCTTAAGTTGTGGTTGCAAGCAAAATGTGTCAAGTAGGCTTTAACGATTTGTGACAAAAATGAAAAGAAAAACACAACTTAACAGTAAAATTGTCTATCAAAATGTATTTATTTGAACCTCTAGGTGTTGACCACCAAGACAAATACGTTTAAATTCTAACTATGTTAGGTTAAACTGGAACAAAAAAACATTAGCACTGGCTACAAAATGCAGTAGTGCAGCAGAAATCCTACTCCATCAAGGTCTGCATTAACGTTACAATCTGGCGAGTACTTTAAATACATCATAGATTGTATGCGTTTTAAGCTAATATTGCTCCTTACTAAATCGTGCAAAAATCCAACACAGAAAGTACAAAAATCAGAGTACAATCAAAACCAGTGTAATAGTGATGAGGACCAGCTTTGACTCTGCAATGGTTCAGAGTATGGAGGGTGAGATGAGGGGGGTGAAGAGCATGGTAACGCTGTCTGGTACTTCTCTAGCCCTACCCATCTGATTTTTGCTATGTTTATCAAAGATTTATAGCTACCGGTAGGAGTGAAAATAAGATGTTTAGCTTATAACTAGTGCCTGGTCTGTATGGGCAGTTTAAGAACTTGTCCCTATTCTTAATTGACTTCAGATTTGGACGGTAGCAGCAGTCTGGGGCCCGTTGGATAATTGACATTTTGCACAGAAGGCTGGCTGGCTGGCCTCAAAGGAAGGTCAAATAAATTCAGTGAAACTGCAACAAAACAATAACATTATTAAACATAAATATAGCACCCTAATAATCTGAAGGAGAGGTTTGTGTGACAGAGTTGGCTATATAGACAGACTAAGCGTACGTAATAATAAAATAAAACATACAAAAATACACATTCATATTTCTTCAAGTATTATGGTTTTGCCAGCAGGTGAAAAAGTGACAGAGTTCTGTGCTACAGGGGCTAGAGAATCCCAGAGGGTTTTAAGCCATATATTGTTCTCTGTGTAGAGAGTGGGGAAAGGGAGTGGGTAGGTAGGGTAGTGCTTAGTGCTGAGGAGAACAGCTAACCTGATTCAGAGTCCCTGCTATCAGAAGTGCTAGAATCACTACTACTGCTGGAGCTGTCAGAGCCGCTGCCCTCACTGAGATGGGACGGCTGGGCCAGGTCTGGGACAGCAGGAGCCATGGGGAGCTCATCTTGAGGGAAACAGAGAGGGACAACTGTCACGTATAGGACAACAGAGAGAAAGACTGAAGCAAGCACTGCACAGTTGAGTTATTCACTATTGGAGAGTAGAGAGAAAACATAGAAGAACCCATATTCCCTGACCCTCCTAAGGACAACAAGGCCCCTAGATCACAGACACACTGGTCCTTGACAGAGCCATATATACATTTGAGGGAGAGAGGCCAGGTTTTAGAACGGCCGCCATATTAGCGCCCATATAGAACTTTATTCTTGAAACGTTGGTGATGTAACAAAACGAGAGCGCCTCCGACTGTTCCCTAAGAAATGACCCACTGTAAACAAGCAAAACAAGTTGTTATTGATTAGCATTCGGGATAATGTGTATCCAAGTCTTTACTGTGTTGTAGTGTCAACAAATTGCATATCTGCTTTCAATGGACATCTTCATAGGTTTTGAAAACTATCAGAAATAAACATCATGAAGCAAAAGCGTTATCACTTAGCAATGGCTATGGAAGAGAAAGTGGCGCTCTCGGAACGTTCAACCGCATTGGCCCAACTCTTTATTTACACTGTATGGCTCTGGTCCATGCTACCACAGCTTCAGGGTTTACTTACTGGTTGTCTTTTTCTTCTTGGCCAGTGAGCTCGGCTCCTCAGTAATACTCTGGAGATGTTTCTCTGAATCCTGCTTCTTCACAGTCTGCATCTCTCCTTTGGTTTTCACCAGCTTATTCACTGGAAGAAAGAAGATGGAAAATAACTATGTCATTTGAGCCTGGTAATGTCCTTGGTCAGGAGTACAGAGATCTAAATTATGTGCAATTATCAACCCCCAAGGAAGCTCAGAAAGAAAGGTGTGTACTACAACTACTCACGCTTGGGTTTCTTGGGCCGTTTCCTGAGGCAGGTCATGGCGAAGCTCTCCAGGGCCCTGAGGGTGGAGGGCTTGAGGGTCTCAAAGTCGATCTCGATCTCCTCAGGGTTGGAGTCTCTGAGCGATGCCTCCCTGGCCTGAATGATGTTCACCACCTTGCCCAGTTTGTCCCCCGGAAGCTTGTTGATGTCCAGGCTCAGCTGCCTCTTCTCACCGTACGACATGGGCACCGCTGGCTCCTCTTCCTCATCAGACTTGTAGGGCACCACTGGGAGCGCCATCCTCCTCCTCTTGCAGTGCCTACAGAGGGGTGAAAAGACATTAAGAAACTCTAGGACGATGGAAGTTTGTTTCAAAGTAACATAGGCAACTGGCAACAATAGTTTGAACAAAATAGATAATAATCCTGTGTATTGGCTGAAGAAAAGGAGTCCCACTGGGGATAGGGATTAGAACACAATTAGAGCAATTTATCAACAATGTATTGGTCACTTACACAGCAGGCGTGCCCTTATTGATGCCCCTCTGCTGTACTTTGTGTTTCCTCAGGTCTTCTTCATGCTTCGGTCTACTACTCGTTTCCTTCTTCCTTCTTCTCTCCTTTGATTTCTCTTTCTTCTTTGGTTTGAGCAGGGGCTCCTGGGTGAGTTTCTGTAGCTGATCGTGCACCGCTTTCAACTGAAAAGAAGAGGAGGAGAGGGGGAATCAGTTAGATACAAGGTAGTAGGTAACAGAACAGTAATGTCAGCATGCCCAGGTAAGATGACACAACATACCTGTTCCTCTAGTTTAGCCAGCCGTAGAGCTCTGGCCTCCTCCTCTTCTTCCTCCTCCTCTTCCTCCTCCGTGCCAGAGGAGGACTCCGATTCAGAGGAGCTCTCGCTGTCACTGCTGCCTGTGCTGGAAGAGCTCTCAGGCCCATCTCCTCTCCCTTTCTTGTCCCTGTGGTGACCGTGGTGTCCTGGATCACCAGCACTCCTCACTGGCTCGTCTGGAAGCTTCAGCCAGCGTGCCTCAAACACATCCTGGTGGGTAGGGGCCACATGTCATCTAGTCAAACCTTCTCACCAACCATCTATTTTAATTCATATTGTACTTTCGTTATTGCATCGCAATTTATTTAGACAGCTTCTAGGGACTGGACTGGCTGAAACCAAGGGCAATCATACCTGGAGTTTTCTTGCCATAATAACAACCTCGTGGGTGGGTGGGTTGTATTTGTAACAGTTGGAAAACATGAGTCTGAAATCAGCAGCAAACTCCTGGGCATCCATGTATTCACGTCCGTCCATTTTTTTCTGTGAGAAAACACGTACATCTTCAGTGTCATCACAAATACTGTAATCTTCATAATAGTAAGAGAGAACAAGATACAGCTAGACCAAAGTAACCCTGGCAGATACTAACTAGCCTCTCTTGTTCAACACAAGTTTAGTTTAGTGTAATACGGCTATCTAACCCGTATGGTGCCCAGGTCCATGGGCTGCATGATGATGTCGTGGTAGTCACGTAGACCCAGGGCCTCCGTATCCACCGGCTTATAGAAGGGCCAGGCGTAGGCCGCGTGCCTCTTGGTGAACATCTCCTTCAGGATGCAGTTACAGAAGCGGAGCTGATCAGAGAGCTTACTCTTCTTGCTCTGGTGGTGCTGGGGAGAGTCCGGCAAGTCTTTCCTGGGGGGTTTGATGGGCCGACCGCTGCCCCGCCTGGAGAACAGCTTACAGGCTGTCGAGCCATCAATGATGGGGGACGACTTGCAGCTGGTGATCGGAGCAGAGGCTGTCGGCGTGGTGGTGTCTGCTTTTCTCTTCACACCTTTCTTGATCTGAAACGATATGAATACAACAGGGGTGGGTGTTATCTGAGAAGGGTGGAAATGCAATCACAAAATACAGACTAAACAGAGTTTGCACAGTATACATGTTACAAAGTATTCTGTAAACTACAAAAGCGATGTTTATGTGGCATGTATAAGTGGTATAGAGGTTAAAGCTGCTGTCAAAATATATACAGTACACACTGAGGTAATTGTGAAGAGGTACTGACTTTGGCTGCTATGTGTGAGGAGAGCTGGGCAGCAGGGGGGACGGTGTGGAGGGCCTCAGGAGGGATGACTGTCACCGTCTGCTGGAACACCACCTCAGACACAGGGGACTGGGGCCTCAGCTTCACCACACCTACACAGAGGAAGATATTTAGCAGGCAGAATGTACTCCTAGGAATACATGAAAGATAGTACAGCGCTCTATGGCCCTGGTCAAAAGTAGTTCATTATAAAGGGAATAGGGTGCCACCCATTTGGGACGCATACAATGTATGTGCACGATTAAGCAGCTGGTGCAGCCTACCAGCAGAGGAGGACTTCCTCCCACCCTTCACTGGTGTCTTGGTTGTGATGTCAGATATCTCAGTCTCTTCCTGGGGCATCTCAGCCACTCTCTGTAGGAAGATCTTCTCCAAGGCTTGGGCCATCAGAACTATGTCATCTCCAGGCTGGAAAAAATGTAATCACAATTATTGCGCTTTCTGTCATTCAATAGGAGACCATGTAGGCCTACACTACTGGTGTGTGGCGAATGAATACAACACGATTATGAAATAAATAAATAAAAAATCCTTACCCGATTATATACATAGCAGTTGGTGAAGAGTTTGTTGAAGTCCTGTATGCATTCCAATGCCTTGCAGTAATAATTATTCTGAAGACGCTTCTTGATGGTGCTCAAGTCCATTGGCGTCTTGATAATTGTATAGTAATCCTAAAATAGAGAAACAATGGGAAGTTGTTAAATACAAAAGTTAAGATTCTTAAGTGGCCATGATGGACGTGCATGGAGGAAATGCAGAAAAATAAACAAGTAAAATAAAACATTTGACAATTACATTTTAGTAATTTAGCAGACACTTACCTAGAGCAACTTGGTCAGTGCACTCAACTTACACTGAACAAAAACATAAAACGCAACATGTAAAGTGATGGTCCCATGTTTCATGAGCTGAAACAAAAGATCCCAGAAATGTTCCATATACACAAAAAGCTTATTTCTCTCAAATTTGGTGCACACATTTCTTTACATCCCTGTTAGTGAGCATTTCTCCTTTGTCAAGATAATCCATCCACCTGACAGGTGTAGCATATCAAGAAACTGAATAAACAGCATGATCATTACATAGGTGTGGCATATCAAGAAGCTGAATAAACAGCATGATCATTACATAGGTGTGGCATATCAAGAAGCTGAATAAACAGCATGATCATTACATAGGTGCACCTTGTGCTGGTAAGAATAAAAGGCCACATTAAAATGTGCAGTTTTGTCACACAACACAATGCCAGAGATGTCTCAAATTGAGGGAGCGTGCAATTGGTATGCTGACTGCAGGAATGTCCCTCAGAGCTGCTGGCAGAGAATTGAATGTTAATTTCTCTACCATAAGCAGCCTCCAACGTCATTTTAAAAGAATTTGGCAGTACGTCCAACCGGCCTCACAACCGCAGACCATCTGTAACCACGCAAGCCCAGGACCTCCACATCCGGCTTAGTCACCTACGGGATAGTCTGAGACCAGTCACCCAGACAGCTGATGAAACTGAGGAGTATTTCTGTCTGTAATAAAGCCCTTTTGTGGGGAAAAGCTCATTTTGATTGCCTGGGCCTGGCTCCTCCCAGGCCCACCTATGGCTTCGCCCCTGCCCAGTCATGTGAAATCCATTGATTAGGAGCTAATGAATTTATTTCAATTGACTGATTTCCTTATATGAACTAACTCAATAAAATCTTTGAAATTATTGCATGTTGCGTTTATATTTTTGTTCAGTATAGTAAGGAAAAACAACCATATATAAAAAGTCATTGCAAGTAACAAAAAGTGAGACTCACTGGAATGTGCAGTCCGACAGCATCGACAGGCGTCCTGAAAGGCCAGGAGAAGTTGTGTCTCCACAGGGCCTTGACTACCACCTTCTCCAGGTACTGCAGCTGGTTGGTGAGGCGACCAGGCTTCTTTGGGTTCTTGAACTTCGGCGGAGGAGGGTTCACGCCTCCCACCCTGGACATCGAGGGGCATTTGGCGTCTGTCATCGTGATGCAGTCCGAAGCGCAGTAGACACGGGTAGCAGTTCAGAGCGACACTTATTTTCCGTAGCTCAGCTCTCATCACACATCTTCCTCCAAGACTACTGAAAGAGAGGGGTGATTTTCAGCATGGATGTGCATTTCTCTATAGATAACTGTATAATAATAATAATAATAATAATAATGACAAAACCCCTTTTGATCCCCTGGTACAATATCCAGAGCAGAATCACACTGCCATGGTGATAAAGTTGCTGAATTTACCGTTTTATTAAGATGGGAAGACTTCAGCCACAATTTTAAAAAAAACACAGCCTTGAAAATGCCATCTGCATAAAATTAAAGATGGCTCTGAAAGCCCAATAGGTAAACCCATCACTGCCATATCGTACACCAGTGTGTCCATAGACGGCGCCATACAGGCACATTGATGTGGCGATTTTGTGCAACAAAAAAAAACAGTTTTACAAAATAAAATTACGAGCAAAACATAACTACAAAAAGCAAACAATTAATCCTATGCTATTCAGAACTGGTTTCTACTGCCACCTACTGGAACTGTTTATTTTGGGCTACAGGCAACATTACAATTCTGATGTCCAATGTTGTGGCATCTAAAGCTCCAAATTTGCTTACCTCAACTAACTGTAAGTCGCTCTGGATAAGAGCGTCTGCTAAATGACTAAAATGTAAATATGTCAGAGGAATATGGCTTGACAAACAAAACCGCAGATATTTGTACTAATTCTCCCATCAGAACCCACAGCAAAGCCCCTCTGTGAGCAGTCCTCTCCTCTACCATCCAACCAAATGGTCTTATGAAAAGTATGGGCGTATCAATTGACTCTACAAAGCACCATGCCAAGTGATGAACTTGTAAGCATCTATGTTTTCAGTCAAACATTTTGGACAATTAGTTACACTCAAATAAGTAGCAACATTCTAGGCATCAAGCATTAGGCCTCTTCACTTCGCAGAAAAAAATAGAAAATAGTCACTAAGTTCAAGGTTCTGCATCACAGTCTCAATGTTATATTCCAGGAAAATGGCTATTACATATTTGTATGATGATTCAACTTAACCCCTTGTTATTCCATTCAAAAACATTCATAAAGTACCTAACTTTAAGCCATGAAAATGATTCAACATAAGATGAATTACATAACATACGAACAAACTACGCTGTCCATAATACAGTAAACTATCGGCCCAATTTCTCTGGGAAATGCCCAATCAGTCAAACGTTTTCAACTTTTCACTCATAAAATGAGAAAAACACTTCCAACAGACTTGTAGGCAGGGGACGTTTAGTGTCATTCACCATCTTGAAATTCAAACTTGGTAGCTAACAGGTCACAAAAAAACATATGTGCTGGCACAGATGGATGCCTATGTTACCCACTTAACCAATCAAGAATATTGCAATCTTCCAAAAAAGGTACACATTAAATGAGATGTAACTTTTGCCCATACCCAATCAAAGAATTTACATTACAAGTTATGTTGATATTTCTAGGCAGTTTATTTTTTCTTTCAATAAATACAGTGTACTTTTACAGAAACTATAATTTGTCCTCCCAAGGACATACAAAACAGAAAATAAACATTAAAAATAAACATTAGAAAATGCAATTCATAACAAGACTAAAATGTGTTTACAATTAACGTTGCCTAATGTTAGATAATGAAGTAGTATGTTATAAAAAAAATACATGCAGCTAATACTGAACAAAACATTTTTGGGGGTGCAAAACTTAAGCTCTGGACTGAATAGAAAGAAAAACAACTTCATGCATTTTTATTTACTAGAAGAACCTAACGTTACAGATGAATGTGTGTATTACATGTGAGAAGTGATTGATATATAGGTGCATTTTATCATTTAAACATGCGGTTGTTTACTCACTAGTTACCACGAAAAACAACAATGCATCACTGTGCAATTTCTGACTGCCCTCTACTGGTAGACATGGGAGTAACTAGTTGGCATCATTAGCCATCAGGCCAGGGTCTGTGCTATTGGAATCCTTGGGAAGTCCCTTAGAAGCTCAGTTCTGGTGACCTTTTAAAACAGGCCATTTACTCCAAAATTAATGAAAATAAAATGATGCCGACAATCAAAAATATAATTTCCAACTCCAGAAACGGGCCCAATAACATATTGGTAAAAGTGTTTAAATTATTTCAACATAATATTTATATATTTCTTAATTTCATTATTTTACTTTTAGATGTGTATTGTTGTGAATTGTTAGATACTCTTGTACTGTTGGAGCTAGGAACAGAAGAATTTCACAACACCTGCAATAACATCTGCTAAATATGTGTATGTGACCATGCACAGAGTATATTATCATTCGTTATGCACTCAAAAAACATATTATTTTTGTTTCTATTACAAAGTGTGTCATTGCACTTTTAAGACACCATTGCGCCTTTAAGAGTTCTGTTGTGCATTTAAAATACCCAAATGCAGGACAAGAGGATGATTTTGCAGGACAGTGTAGTCTACATTAACTTTTTTAGGGACTATTCAGCTAACCATCCTAAAATCTTATAAGAAATGAGGTGGTGTAAACAGTAACACTATGCTATTATATTTGGTTCTGTTATGTAGAATCATTATGTGATCTTCCAATACATTTATTCAGCTTTGATCTTACTTTACTAAACAAGCACCATTGTGAGCAGTGGCGAGTGCACTCCAGCAGTACTACACCCCTGCTTCACCAAACAAGATAATTGAAAAGCACCTAGCCTACTCTTTTGCCTCATGCAACATTTGGTGATGCAGAAACGAGAGTCCACGTGGGGCTCTTTTATGAAAATCTGGGAATATTTGGCCACGGATACATTGCTGGTTGGTCTCAGCTCTCAGGGAATGTAAAACAGTTAGGAAGGGAGACTTAAAACAGGATAGAGTGAAGTACCAGAAAATATGTTAAAAGCAACTAATGAGCATGAAGAGCCTAAGGTTTGACGAAATTACCTTATATCTTTCAGTCTAATACAGCTATTAACTTTTGAAGCTCTGTCAGAAGCACGCTTTTTGTAAGTAGTTAGTCCCAATTGTCCTCCCAAGTTTAGCTTAAATTTATCCTGATTTAAGAAATGTGATGTTGAAGATAGGACTATGACATTGGCCTACGTCTCGTCTTGCGCAGAATATCAGATCTCAACAAAGATTGGAGATGTGTTTAACGCCTCGATCACGTCAATGCGCTAAATGGTACGCAGCATCATCTGGATATGTATGCAACAAAAGTTCAACATTCGCCTTCTGCTAACATTTCTGTCAAGCCATCTACCCATTAAGTTTGATGCACCGCAAAGCAAAGCTGCAAGGCAAACGCAGCGTTCCATTGGAAATGAACGTACTTCTTATGTACCAGAATGCAAGACACGGTCAGTGTGATTGAGGCCTTAAAGGCGCTACATGGTCATTCTGACGTCTGCAATGGCCATGTAGCATACTTCTTGTGCATCGCAGAACAGCACAGAGCTTTTGTGAAGGAAGTTAAGAGTTCATACAGGACATCTCGCCCTCACCTACCGTCAACCAAATCATGTCAATGCGGAACTATACTGAGCCCTCCGCATTGTTACAACATTTCAGACGCACATGGCGAAGCTGTTCGTCTGAATTCAATTTGGCCTCTGCGTGCCTCCGGTGGTTCCACATTTGCGCCACACCATCCATACAGCATCTCCGACCACATTTTCGGATCAAGCATGAATTGACTCTTACACACCGCTGTTTGAGTTCAGCATCGAAGTGGTGCGCGTTATAGACTATTTAAATGCCTTCATCTGAATATAGGAGTGTCAGAAAAAACATGCATGTCAGTTCAGTGCACACAGCGTAACAGAAAATAAAATATTTGAGAAGACACGCGTTTTGTAATATATCTAGTAGAACAGACATGCTTATGTAGGTAATAGGCAGCCAAGCGTCTGCTAAATTACTAAAATGTAATGCAAATCTCCAAACCACCCCCCCTGATATTTATATTGCGGATCTACACTGAAAAAACGATCTCTTCAGAATCCATGACGGAAATCCGTCGCAGTGACGGAGAACTTTAACCCCTGCTGTACATCGCCAGCTAGCCAACCTTAGTCAACTACAATAATAATTAGCAGACTAGTTCGTTAAATAACTTCGACTTTAACAATGTTAATTTCTAGTTAACGTTACAATCGTTACCTATAGTTTTTGCGAATCATTGGTCAACTCCACGCTTGCATCACGCAATTAACATGGTTGGACCGAAATGTGGCTAGCGCGTGAGCTAGATTAACAACGCGAAATTCGTCCCCAAACTCGAAAGCTTCGCCCAGCCTACAAAATATCAAATTCTACCTTATGTCGCTAATGCTTGACTCCTAAACATGGCGATTTTTTGCACTGAATGTGAAAAGCGAATCTTAGTTGGCTAGTTATAGCTTGTTAGCAATGCTAGTTAGCTTACGTAACAAAATGGTGACAGGAAACGATTTCCGTGTCAAGGGCCCACACAAAAAGGAGGCCAACCGCTCAAACTTGAAACAGCTCCCCCCCACACACGCCTTCCGTTTCAACGTTATAAGGAGATACACTGAAAATAACCAGCTGATTAAATGCAATGTGTTGGATATATATCCCGGACCTCTTTTCACATTTACCTTTCCGTCTCTGGCACAACAAGATTGTTTTTACTGCCGAACTGAGACAGACGCTCTTTGCCGGCCGTGTTCTGCTGGAACGATGCCCAATGAAACTGTCGCCGATGATGCGGTGGATAAAAATGTTGCTATTTTTAGTTTGCTAACAAATAATAAAAAAAACTATGCACGGTTTTAACAATATCAAGGAGGTTGAAAAGTAGTCTTCAATGGCGGACGTCTCTATGGGCAACCGCCTCATATTTATACACTTCAGTTCAGAACTCGAGCGGTGATTGGTCAAACAAGCTCACGTGATACATTCAGTCCATTTGTTCACTAGCGTGGGAGAGGATTTCGTTTTACTGAAATAAAAATATCCTAGATATTGTAACATCAAACATCGGTTCACCTTGAGCTCACTGACATTCGCGTCCTCTTTTTCGATGCGGTAACCTAGATATTTTGAAAGTTAGAGAAGGCACTCCTGAAAAACAAACACGGAAAAGCAGGGTATTTTTCAAATAGCAACATAACTGGTCAAACCACATCACATGACCATTCTAGAACCTTCCATTGACGTGTAAGTATGAAAATTGCCGCTAAACAATACATTTCTTGCGAACATTATACACAAATGTGTTTCTAATCGCCTGTCCCAAAGAAAGCGTACAGCCAAGCGGTGTAGCTGGTTCAGCTAAGAAAATCACAGTTTCTAAACCCAGAAGCGCAACATCGCGAGACTTCCGGGAACTCTTGCCAAACAGACCAAACAGACCAATCCGGGGTTTGGGGTTTGAGAAGTCAATGAGAGAATTGAACAATTCTTCATTAGTTGTTAATCTTCTCGAAATCTAAAGGCACAATCTAGATTCTAGCCAATTACTTAAGTAGTTGAACATGTTATTACTCCAATCTCGTGAAAGTGACAAGCTGACACGTTTTAATTTTCGTCAAAAATAACTTTATATCGAATGAGTGCCTCTGATTTGACGGCCTGCACATGCGCAGTTCGGCGCGAGACCACCGTTAGACCCGATGACGTTTTCTACGCATGAGCTTAGCTAGCCAACGTCGCCATGATATCGCCTACAAGTGTGATCGGGGATTTCTATTGGAGAAGCAGTTTTAGCCTATCTACATACTGTACTGTCTTTGAAATATGTTGAAATGCTTTTCGAGTGTGTGGGGGGGAATTCCGTCAAAATACGCATGCGTACTCTTTGGCTCTGCGATTGGCTCAGTAATTGGGCCTTACCTGACGTCATGTCTAGCCTTGTTGTTGGCTCAGCTGATACAGAATTGATTTGAACCAACCAGTGGGAAGGTGAAGTGTTGGGGAAGCTACTCAGAAAATATAGTTTACCAATTACTTTACACTAGAAGAAGTCACTGTTACAAGCCGGCTGCCACCCGGTACTCTACCCTGCACCTTAGAGACTGCTGCCTTATGTACATAGGCATCGAACACTGGTCAATTTAATAATGTATACATACTGTTTTACCCACTTCATATGTATATACTGTATTCCAGTCAAGGCTCATCCTATATAACTACTGCTGTACACACCTTTTCTATTCATATACTGTCCATCAGTGGAGGCTGCTGAGGAGAGGACGGCTCATAATAATGGCTGGAACAGTCAATGGAATGGCATCAAACACATGGAACCCATGTGTTTGATGTATTTGATACCATTCCACTCAATCCATTACCACCAGCCCGTTCTCCCCAATTAAGGTGTCACCAACCTCCTGTGCTGTCCATACTGTCTATACTCACCATTGTATGTATTATATATATACAGTTGAAGTCAGAAGTTTACATACACCTTAGCCAAATACATTTAAACTCAGTTTTTCACAATTCCTGACATTTAATCCTAGTAAAAGTTCCCTGTCTTAGGTCAGTTAGGATCACCACTTTATTTTAAAAATGTGAAATGTCAGAATAATAGTAGAGAGAATTATTTATTTCAGCTTTTATTTCTTTCATCACATTCCCAGTGGGTCAGAAGTTCACATACACTCAATTAGTATTTGGTAGCATTGCCTTTAAATTGTTTAACTTGGGTGAAATGTTTCAGGTAGCCTTCCACAAGCTTCCCACAATAAGTTGGTTGAATTTTGGCCCATTCCTCCTGACAGAGCTGGTGTAACTGAGTCAGGTTTGTAGGCCTCCTTGCTCGCACACGCTTTTTCAGTTCTGCCCACAAATGTTCTATAGGATTGAGGTCAGGGCTTTGTGATGGCCACTCCAATACCTTGACTTTGTTGTCCTTAAGCCATTTTGCCACAACTTTGGAAGTATGCTTGGGGTCATTGTCCATTTGCGACCAAGCTTTAACTTCCTGACTGATGTCTTGAGATGTTGCTTCAAAATATCCACATAATTTTCCTTCCTCATGATGCCATCTGTTTTGTGAAGTGCACCAGTCCCTCCTGCAGCAAAGCACCCCCACAGCATGATGCTGCCACCCCGTGCTTCACGGTTGGGATGGTGTTCTTCGGCTTGCAAGCTGCCCCCTTTTTCCTCCAAACATAATGATGGTCATTATGGCCAAACAGTTCTATTTTTGTTTTATCAGACCAGAGGACATTTCTCCAAAAAGTACGATCTTTGTCCCCATGTGCAGTTGCAAACTGTAGTCTGTCTTTTTTTATGGCGGTTTTGGAGCAGTGGCTTCTTCCTTGTTGAGCGGCCATTCAGGTTATGTCGATATAGGACTCGTTTTACTGTGGATATAGATATTTTTGTACCTGTTTCCTCCAGCATCTTCACAAGGTCCTTTGCTGTTGTTCTGGGAATGATTTGCACCAAAGTACGTTCATCTCTAGGAGACAGAACGCATCTCCTTCCATGGGCGGTATGATGGCTGCGTGGTCCCATGGTGTTTATACTTGCATACAATTGTTTGTACAGATGATCGTGGTACCTTCAGGCGTTTGGAAATTGCTCCCAAGGATGAACCAGACTTGTGGAGATCTACAATTTTGGCTGATTTCTTTTGATTTTCCCATGATGTCAAGCAAAGAGGCACTGAGTTTGAAGGTAGGCCTTGAAATACATCCACAGGTACACCTCCAATTGACTCAAATTATGTCAATTAGCCTATCAGAAGCTTCTAAAGCCACAACATCATTTTCTGGAATTTTCCAAGCTGTTTAAAGGCACAGTCAACTTAGTGTACTTCTGACCCACTGGAATTGTGATACAGTGAATTATAAGTGAAATCATCTGTCTGTAAACAATTGTTGGAAAAATTACTTGGGTCATGCACAAAGTAGATGTCCTAACCGACTTGCCAAAACTATAGTTTGTTAACAAGAAATGTGTGGAGTGGTTGAAAAACGAGTTTTAATGACTCCAACCTAAGTGTATGTAAACTTCCGACTTCAACTGTATGATACCAGGAAGAATGGCGCTGGAGGGGATGGCTGCCGTTTTACGGGCTCCTAACCAATTGTGCTATTTTGTGTGTTGTTTCGCATTGTTTGTAACTTATTTTGTACATAATGTTGATGCTATCGTCTCTTATGACCGAAAAGAGCTTCTGGATATCAGAACAGCGATTACTCACCTCGAACTGGATGAAGATTTTTTCTTTAATGAGTTGGAAGGGAAGGGTATAATGTTAATCCCAAACAAGGCCCAAGTCCCCATCATTTGCATGAAGAAAAGAAGGTTACCCACTCGTCAGCGAGTGGGTAACCCGCCTCTACCATCCGTTCTATTAGCCAACGTGCAATCACTGGAGAATAAACTGGATGAGCTACTGGTTTTGCTAGCACAGACTGGAATATGTTCTGTTTATTTAGTAAATATTTTCTTAACTCTATTGTCTTAAAACTGCATTGTTGGTTAAGGGCTTGTAAGTAAGCATTTCACGGTAACGTCTACACCTGTTTTATTCGGCGCATGTGACAAATACAATTTGATTTGATTGATTTGATATATATTTATATTCCGGACTCTGACATTGCTCGTTCTGATATTTCTAAATATATATTGTGATGTCACGAGAGGCTGTGTCCTGGAGGGACGTTACATCCCCCTGAGGTGGCTGCAAACCCAGACAGCTATGGCTCCATCTGCTGGTATGGTCGGGAACTCCACCCCTCTATGGCCAATCTTCCCACGCAGCTGAAACAAATGAGGAGCTGATGAGCTGAAGTTTTTGGGGAAGGGAAGAGACACAGTCTCCAACCGGGGCTCTCTGGAGGACAAGAGTGCTGCACGTCCACTTCCAGGAGGAATATAAGGATTTGGAGATACTTACCTTTGGGGAAATACTCACCTTTGGATATATGCACCGGTGGAAATACGTGTGGGACATTTGGAAGGACGTTTTGCTGGGTTGGCCACTAGCTGCAACGTGGAATACAGTAAGACTGGGGAAAAGTTATTTGAGCGAGGGAGAGTTATGATTTTGGATGTGGAAGAGACATCCCTGAACTGTTAACCCTTAAAGAGCCACCAGAGAACAGAATTGTGTTATACTTTCGTTAGTTTCCCAAGACCTTTAATAAAATCCTTGTTTTGGTTGAACCTGGTCTCCTTGCACTACTTGAGCAATCCCGCTGAAAGCTGTGTAGCCTCTCGTGACATCACAGATGGTGGAGAATACGGGCAGGCTCAAGCGTTAATAGTGCATGTCAGAGGAGGATACCGAAGGTTTGATCACCCAGTTTTCCAAGTTGGCCGTAGGCTCCCCGCCGACTGAAATGGAGGACATATTGAAAGCCCTTGTTGCTGGCCAGCAAGCCCAGATGCAAGCAACCGTGGCTCTCTTGGAGGAGCAAAAGAAAGCCAACCTTCTGAAGGCAGAGGAATTGCAGTTGCAGAGACAGAGGGTGGTCCAAAATACCCGCCCAATAAAGGCAAGTGCCTTTATATCTAAGATGGGAGCTACCGATGACATTGAGGCATACCTGCATGCATTTGAGGCCACGGCCACTAGGGAAGCCTGGCCCAAGCAACAGTGGGTTGGTCTGTTAGCCCCCTTTCTAACCGGGGAATCGCTGAATGCTGTCCGGGACCTGGGCCCTGACCAGGTTACTGACTATGATGCCCTGAAGTCTGAGATCCTCAGCAGATATGGACTCACAAAGTTTGGTATGGCCCAGCGCTTTCACAGCTGGACCTTCCAACCAGACCAACCTCCTCGGGCGCAGATGCATGAACTTGTCCGAATCGCAAGGAAATGGCTGGATCCGCAGAGGAATACAGCAGCGGCGGTGGTGGAGGCCGTTGTGGTGGATCGTTACCTACGCGCCCTGCCTTATGAGGCAAAACGGTTCATCAGTCAACAGGCCTTGACCACGGCTGATCTGACCGTGGAAGCTGTGGAAAAGTACCAGGCCACAGCGGAGATGCTGAATGCTTCCCGAAAAAGACCCCAGGAGGGCGGCCCCACCACAAATGGGAAGAACCCGTCCAAAGGACCCCCAAGGTCTCGAACCCAGCCACGTCAGGACTTATCCCGGCTCCAGGGGGAGCCAGAAACCAGGCGGGTCCAAGAAGAGTACACCAGGAGGGGGGAAACTCGACAGTGTTACCGGTGTGGGGAGATGGGACATATCTCCTGGCAGTGTGGGAAACCAGCCGATGAACCTATGCCCACTGCGGAGTCCTCCAGCTCAGCACCCACACACCGTTTTGCCTCGCTCTTGGGAGTCGTAGATGGCGGCCCAGATCGACCCCCCCACCTGCCCGGTAACTGTGAATCACCATGATGTGGAGGCCTTACTGGATTCTGGTAGCCAGGCCACCCTGGTGCGTAAGGATTTGGTGGGCCCAACGTGTCTGACCCCGGGAAAGTCCTCCCAGTTTCCTGTGTCCATGGGGACACCAGAGAATACCCCATTACTGAACTTACAATGACCAGCACACGGGGAACCATACACACGACGGCGGGGGTGGTTGATTCCCTCCCGTTCCTGTCCTAATTGGACGAGACTGCCCAGCCTTTTACCCACTCTGGAGAGAGTCTCAGGAGAGGATAACCCGAGTACCTCGGAAACGGAGAGGCAAGACTCATCCTGGGAAGGCTCCGGTGCAATCCTCCGAATTACTCACTCCCGCCCGGGCTCTGATAGGGATGGCAGGTGCCCAGACCGACACAGAGACGGAGCTACAGAATCTGGACAAAGAACTGTCTGGTCTGAAGGCGACCGCTGAGAGGTATCGGTTGTTAAAGCAACAGTTAGACATGAAGACAGAAGAGTTAGATATCCTCCAGGCTAAACTCCAACAGAGCTCCTTCCCTAAGCAACAGGAGGAGCTGGAGAGGCTGCGCAGGACCATCGAGGAGTGTGAGGAGACCCTGCGCAGTAGTAAGGAGGTCCAGAAGAAGGCAGAGGAGAAGTACAAGGTGTTGGAGAACAAGATGAAGAATGCGGAGGCAGAGAGAGAGAAGGAACTGAAAGCTGCTCAACAGAAGCTAAACTCTGCTAAAACCAAGGCTGATGCGTTCAGTAAGAAACTCAAGGAGAGACAACAGGAGGCTGAGTCCCTGGTCCTAGAGTTGGAGGAGTTGAAGAGAGAGCAGTCTGGCAAGCACCACGGCAATGCGGACGCCCTCTCCCGGCGTGATGCCTTCTTCGCTGCCTTTACCCCGACGAGGACGTCGGTCCCGAGGAGGGGGATGTGTGATGTCACGAGAGGCTGTGTCCTGGAGGGACGTTACATCCCCCTGAGGTGGCTGCAAACCCAGACAGCTATGGCTCCATCTGCTGGTATGGTCGGGAACTCCACCCCTCTATGGCCAATCTTCCCACGCAGCTGAAACAAATGAGGAGCTGATGAGCTGAAGTTTTTGGGGAAGGGAAGAGACACAGTCTCCAACCGGGGCTCTCTGGAGGACAAGAGTGCTGCACGTCCACTTCCAGGAGGAATATAAGGATTTGGAGATACTTACCTTTGGGGAAATACTCACCTTTGGATATATGCACCGGTGGAAATACGTGTGGGACATTTGGAAGGACGTTTTGCTGGGTTGGCCACTAGCTGCAACGTGGAATACAGTAAGACTGGGGAAAAGTTATTTGAGCGAGGGAGAGTTATGATTTTGGATGTGGAAGAGACATCCCTGAACTGTTAACCCTTAAAGAGCCACCAGAGAACAGAATTGTGTTATACTTTCGTTAGTTTCCCAAGACCTTTAATAAAATCCTTGTTTTGGTTGAACCTGGTCTCCTTGCACTACTTGAGCAATCCCGCTGAAAGCTGTGTAGCCTCTCGTGACATCACAATATACAGTGGGGGAAAAAAGTATTTAGTCAGCCACCAATTGTGCAAGTTCTCCCACTTAAAAAGATGAGAGAGGCCTGTAATTTTCATCATAGGTACACGTCAACTATGACAGACAAATTGAGATTTTTTTTCTCCAGAAAATCACATTGTAGGATTTTTAATGAATTTATTTGCAAATGATGGTGGAAAATAAGTATTTGGTCACCTACAAACAGGCAAGATTTCTGGCTCTCACAGACCTGTAACTTCTTCTTTAAGAGGCTCCTCTGTCCTCCACTTGTTACCTGTATTAATGGCACCTGTTTGAACTTGTTATCAGTATAAAATACACCTGTCCACAACCTCAAACAGTCACACTCCAAACTCCACTATGGCCAAGACCAAAGAGCTGTCAGAGGACACCAGAAACAAAATTGTAGACCTGCACCAGGCTGGGAAGACTGAATCTGCAATAGGTAAGCAGCTTGGTTTGAAGAAATCAACTGTGGGAGCAATTATTAGGAAATGGAAGACATACAAGACCACTGATAATCTCCCTCGATCTGGGGCTCCACGCAAGATCTCACCCCGTGGGGTCAAAATGATCACTAGAACGGTGAGCAAAAATCCCAGAACCACACGGGGGGACCTAGTGAATGACCTGCAGAGAGCTGGGACCAAAGTAACAAAGCCTACCATCAGTAACACACTACGCCGCCAGGGACTCAAATCCTGCAGTGCCAGACGTGTCCCCCTTCTTAAGCCAGTACATGTCCAGGCCCGTCTGAAGTTTGCTAGAGTGCATTTGGATGATCCAGAAGAGGATTGGGAGAATGTCATATGGTCAGATGAAACCAAAATATAACTTTTTGGTAAAAACCCAACTCATCGTGTTTGGAGGACAAAGAATGCTGAGTTGCATCAAAGAACACCATACCTACTGTGAAGCATGGGGGTGGAAACATCATGCTTTGGGGCTGTATTTCTGCAAAGGGACCAGGACGACTGATCCGTGTAAAGGAAAGAATGAATGGGGCCATGTATCGTGAGATTTTGAGTGAAAACCTCCTTCCATCAGCAAGGGCATTGAAGATGAAACGTGGCTGGGTCTTTCAGCATGACAATGATCCCAAACACACCGCCCGGGCAATGAAGGAGTGGCTTCGTAAGAAGCATTTCAAGGTCCTGGAGTGGCCTAGCCAGTCTCCAGATCTCAACCCCATAGAAAATCTTTGGAGGGAGTTGAAAGTCCGTGTTGCCCAGCGACAGCCCCAAAACATCACTGCTCTAGAGGAGATCTGCATGGAGGAATGGGCCAAAATACCAGCAACAGTGTGTGAAAACCTTGTGAAGACTTACAGAAAATGTTTGACCTGTGTCATTGCCAACAAAGGGTATATAACAAAAGTATTGAGAAACTTTTGTTATTGACCAAATACTTATTTTCCACCATAATTTGCAAATAAATTCATAAAAAATCCTACAATGTGATTTTCTGGATTTTTTTCCCTAATTTTGTCTGTCATAGTTGACGTGTACCTATGATGAAAATTACAGGCCTCTCTCATCTTTTTAAGTGGGAGAACTTGCACAATTGGTGGCTGACTAAATACTTTTTTCCCCCACTGTATATATATATATATATTTTTTTTTTTGTGGATTTGTGTGTTTTGTATTGTTAGGTATTACTGCACTGTTGGAGCTAGAAACATAAGCATTTCGCTGCACCTGCAAAATATGTGTACATGACCAATAACATTTGATTTGAAGTTAAGCTACACTAAAGCTACCCTTAAGAAAAATATACACTGAACAAAAATATAAACGCAACATGTAAAGTGTTTCATCAGCTGAAATAAAATGTAAATAAAAAGCTTATTCATCTAAAATGTTGTAAACACATTTATTTACATCCCTGTTACTGAGCATTTCTCCTTTGCCAAGATAATTCATCCACCTGACATGTGTGGCATATCAAGAAGCTGATTAAAAAGCATGATCATTACACAGGTGCAACTTGTGCTGGGGACAATAAAAGGCCACTCTAAAATGTGCAGTTTTGTCACACAGCAATGCAACAGATGTCTCAAGTTTTGAGGGAGCATGCAACTGACTACAGGAATGTCCCCCAGAGCTGTTGTCAGAAAATTTAATGTTAATTTCTCGACCATAAGCTGACTCCAACATCATTTTAGAGTATTTGGGAGTATGTCCAACCGGCTTCACAACCGCAGACCATGTATAACCACGCCAGCCCAGGACCTCCACATCCTGCTTCTTTACATTATTTTCTTAACTTTTTGCAAAAAAAATTAGTGTGTAGTTCCAGTAGTTAGCTACACCACTGCATGGCTAAAAAATAATCAACCACTGGTAACACTACCAAGATTTGAATTTAGTTCAACTGCCACCAAGCTTCCTCAAAATGTAGTTAAATTACCAATTGAACTACATATAGTTCACTATTCCCCAACACTGGTAAGGTATGGTCGAAGAGTAGATGATTAGGTTTCAAACTTCTCTAATATTGTTCTGTCATGGTGGGAGGGATATGGTAAGCCTGAGTGCCAGTCTGTTTGTGCTATCATTCCAACTCCTTGTCATTCATTATATGCCAAACATTGTTTGGCTTGACAATGACAGCAATGGGACCAGGATATGGGGAGAATCTCAATTGGTTTTGCTCGCCTCCTCTCTTCCATCCTCCGTCCTCTCCTCACATCTTTATGAAAAGGGTCAAAGGTAATCGAGGAGCGAAGGCTCTGATTCTGCCGGGAGACAGCGAGGAGGGGGAAGATGGCGGAAGAGGATGCTGAGTTCGAATTAAGCAGCGTGTCGAGTAAATATGGTGAAGACGAATGTTGGAACAAAAAGTGGAGCATACATGTATAAATGATAATGAATCGCTTCTTGTTGGGATGCATTTGTTGAGTAAGGATGCATATGTGGGAAACCCGTTTGAGGTGTCGAAAATGGTGAAGTATGCGCTTGGAAAAGTGGAGTCTGTCAGAGTGACCAGGAGTGGTCTTATTTTTATTAATTTATTTCTGAAGAGCAGAGGAAGATTGCAGTGGGCCTCAAAAGAATCCGGACAACAGAAGTTTTGTGTTTTGATCTTGTAGCCGGTGTAGTAGGATTCAATATTAGTCCTGTATTGACGCTTTGCCTGTTTGATGGTTCGTCTGAGGGCATAGCGGGATTTCTTATAAGTGTCCGGATTAGTGCAGCTGTTGCCTGTAATCCATGACTTCTGGTTGGGATATGTACGTACGGTCACTGTGGGGACGACGTCGTCGATGCACTTATTGATGAAGCCGGTGACTGAGGTGGTATACTCCTCAATGCCATTGGATGAATCCTGGAACATATTCCAGTCTGTGCTAGCATCCGCGTCATCTGACCACTTCCGTATTGAGCGAGTCACTGGTACTTCCTGCTTTAGTTTTTGCTTGTAAGCAGGAATCAGGAGGTTACAATTATGGTCAGATTTGCCAAATGGAGGGCGAGGGAGAGCTTTGTATGCGTCTCTGTGTGTGGAGTAAAGGTGGTCTAGAGTTTTTTTTCCTCTGGTTGCACATGTGACTTGCTGGTAAAAATGAGGTAAAACAGATTTAAGTTTGCCTGCATTAAAGTCCCTGGCCACTAGGAGCGCCGTTTCTGGATGAGCATTTTCTTGTTTGCTTATGGCCTTATACAGCTTGTTGAGTGCGGTCTTAGTGCCAGCATCGGTTTGTGGTGGTAAATAGACAGCTACGAAAAATATAGATGAGAACTCTCTTGGTAGATAGTGTGGTCTACAGCTTATCATGAGGTACTCTACCTCAGGCGAGCAATACCTCAATACTTCCTTAATATTAGACATCGTGCACCAGCTGTTATTGACAAATAGACACACACCCCCACCCCTCGTCTTACCAGACGTAGTTGTTCTGTCCTGCCGATGAACGGAAAACCCAGCCAACTGTATATTATCCGTGTTGTCGTTCAGCCACGACTCTGTGAAACATAAGATATTACCGGTTTTAATGTCCCATTAGTAGGATAGTCTCGAACGGAGATCATCCAGTTTATTCTCCAGTGATTGCACGTTGACCAATAGAACAGATGGTAGAGTCGGGTTACCCACTCGCCGACAAATTCTCAGAAGGCACCCAGATCTCCGCCCCCTGTATTTCTGTCTTTTCTTCACGCGAATGACAGGGATTTGGGCCTGGTCTCGGAGAAGCAGTATATCCTTCACGTTGGATTCGTTAAAGAAAAAATCTTTGTCCAGTTCGAGGTGAGTAATCACTGTTCTGATATCCAGGAGCTCTTTTCGGTCATAAGAGATAGTAGCATCAACATTATGTGCAAAATAAGTTACAAACAATGCGAAAAAACACACAAAATAGCAAGGGTTGGTTAGGAGCCCGTAAAACGGCAGCCATCCCCTCCAGCGCCATGGTACTACTCGTCATCTCAGGGGTGACGATGGATGTTCAGGTTGAATACCTGAAGAGAATTCCTGGTGTGGTTGGTGCCCGGCGTCTGACCCGCTAGGTGAATTGAAAAAAATAAGAAAGTCTGTCGGTCCTGTTGGTTTTTGATAAAGAGCAAATACCTACGCATGTGAAGTTTGGTTATGTAAGATAAGCCGTAAGAGCATTCGTCCCCAAACCACTGCAGTGTAAGAATTGTAAAGGATTTGGCCATGTTTCAAGTGTGTGCAGACGAACAGAGTATACTGAAGAAAGGTGTGTAGAAGGACAACGGTGTTGCAATTGTGGTGGGGATCATGATCCTGAGTTCCTGGAGTGCCCTGTAATGATGAAGGAAATTGAGGTGGCAAAAGTTAGAGCGGTCAATCAAATCTCCTATGTGGAGGCGATTAAAATAATTGAGAAAACAAGTGATGCTAGTGAAGAGATGGTAGTGGATACACCACAGCCTCTAGTAAATGTTTGCTGCCAGACAAAAGATACCCTGTGTGTTAAAAAGGTGGATTTTGTTGCGTTCATTGCCACAGTTATAAACTGTACAGCACAAGTCTCAAAGAAGTAGAAGAAACTAGATATTATTGTGGCTGCAGCAGAAACGTTTTTGGGACTCAAGGATTTTACATCGGAAGACTTGCAAGGGGTATTTGTTATGTATGGTACAACGTGCTGTACGTCGTACTGTACGTTGTTATGGTTTACGACAGTGTGCTGCTTTACGGATGAATGGGTTGTCAGAATGTGTGGCACATGTCATTAAACGACAGAGTGATGTACAATGTGAAACTGTGCAGATGTCCGTTCTTCTACAGCTAGGCTAGATATAACAGTATTGTCGCTGGAGGACCCGCCCTCCCAGGTCCTCCTTTATTTAAAAAAAGTTGTTTGATTTATTTTTGGTCGTTTTATGGTTGTTCTGTTACCATCCCTCATAGTAGGTGGCGGGATCCACATTAAATTGTGTGATCGCCAATATACCATAGAAGAAGAAGAAAAGGAGCGAAGGCGAGGAAACATTGAAACAAAATGCGCTTGTATGAAATGAGACACTCCTTCTCTCAAAATAAATGTGTAACGTGATGGCGGGTTTTAAAACACTTCCACGTGACAATACTATTGTGCATCCTCTGCCGAAGTAGTCTTGGAGAGGACAGACTTTTTCCCAATTGAGAATCTCTGCCATGGTGGGATAGGGTTTGGCATCAGATACCTAACAAGAACAACCATAGTTCCTATGCAGGACTGCTGGCACTTACATGGAGTTATAGGTAGGGGTGAAAGGTAGGCGGTATGGCAAAAATAAATAGTGGGGGTACGCCATACCGGTAAAACATGAGCCTATCACAATAATTAAAACAAAATGTCAAGAAAACTATAGGCTATTATACCACTTTGTATCATTACCAAAATTAGCGAATTAGATGAGAACATCATCACTGGTTGTGTTTATGCCATAATAAAAGGTAATACATTTTAAAAGTTACATTACAAATCTTTACAACATGGCTGACAGCGATCCTATTGAATTAATAGGGATTCTATATGTAATTCTATGATTAAGCCCATAAAAATTGTTGTCTCACGTCCCATACCTGGAAGAAATGAATTCTACTTTCATCCCTGGTTATAGGCCACATGTAGCAAAGATTGTCTATTATATCACAGATTATGCATTATATTGACCAGATACTCAAGTGGCAGCTCTAACAATGTCACGAATGTCGGTGGAATGTGGTAGGCCAGAGTCAAGCGCAGGACACAGAATGAGATGAAGAACCACTTTACTGAGTAGTAAAGAAATACAAGGAAAATCCTCCAAAACAACAAAGGAGGAGCAAAACCCGCTCACAATAATGACACTCGTACATACAATAAACACGCACACCAAACAGTGGACGTGAACAGGTTAAATAGGCAGACAAACTAACATAATGGGGAACGGGTGTGCGACAACAGACAACAATCAAGTGAACATAGAAACATATAACATAGAGCGGCAGCAGCTAGCACTCCGGTGACGACGAACGCCGAAGCCTGCCCGAGCCAGAAGGAAGGGCAGTCTCGGCTGAATCCGTGACAGTACCCCCCCCTGACGCGCGGCTCCCGCCGAGTGGGATGGTTCTGATGGAATTCTCTCAACAAGGATATCCCTCCTAGGAACCCAGCACCGCTCCTCCGGACCGTACCCCTCCCACTCCACAAGATACTGCAGGCCCCCCACCCTACGCCTCGAATCCAGGATGGAACGGACCGAGTACGCCGGTGCCCCCTCGATGTCCAGTGGGGGCGGAGGAACCTCCCGTATCTCAGATTCCTGGAGTGGACCAGCTACCACCGGCCTGAGGAGAGACACATGGAACGAGGGATTAATACGATAATTAACAGGAAGTTGTAACCTATAACATACCTCGTTCAATCTCCTCAGGACTTTAAATGGGCCCACAAACCGCCTACCCAACTTCCGGCAGGGCAGGCGAAGGGGCAGGTTTCGGGTCGAGAGCCAGACCTGGTCCCCCGGTGCATACACCGGGGCTTCACTGCGGTAGCGGTCGGCGCTCGCCTTCTGACGCCTGCTGGCCCGCTGCAGGCGTTCATGTGTAGCGTCCCAGGTCTCCTGCGAGCGCCGAACCCACTCGTCCACCGCAGGTACCTCGATCTGGCTCTGATGCCACAGTGCCAGGGCCGGCTGATAACCTAACACACACTGGAATGGTGTGAGGTCAGTTGAGGAGTGGCGGTTGGAGTTTATAGCCATCTCTGCCCAGGGTAGGAAAACCGACCACTCCCCTCGCCGGTCCTGGCAATACGACCTCAGAAACCTACCCACCTCCTGGTTAATTCTCTCCACCTGCCCGTTACTCTCGGGGTGAAAACCTGAGGTAAGGCTAACCGAGATCCCCAACCGTTCCATGAATGCCCTCCACACCCTTGAGGTGAACTGGGGACCCCAATCAGACACTATATCCTCAGGCAACCCGTAGTGCCGGAAGACGTGTGTAAACAGGGCCTCGGCAGTTTGTAGGGCCGTAGGGAGTCCGGACAGAGGAAGGAGGCGACAGGACTTAGAAAACCGATCCACAACGACCAGGATGGTTGTGTTCCCCCTTGAGGTAGGAAGATCAGTCATAAAATCCACCGATAGGTGGGACCACGGTCGTTGTGGAACGGGTAGGGGTTGTAATTTCACTCTAGGCAGGTGTCTAGGAGCCTTACACTGGGCGCACACCGAGCAGGAGGAAACATAAACCCTCACGTCCTTGGCTAAGGTGGGCCACCAGTACTTCCCACTAAGACAGGTCACTGTCCGACCGATGCCAGGATGACCAGAGGAGGGTGACGTGTGAGCCCAATAGATCAAACGATCGCGGACCTCTAGCGGTACGTACTTACGACCCTCTGGACACTGGGGAGGAGAGGGTTCGCTACGTAACGCCCGCTCGATGTCCGCGTCAACCTCCCACACCACCGGTGCCACCAGACATGACGTTGGAAGTATGGGAGTGGGCTCCACGGAACTCTCCTCTGTGTCATACAGTCGGGACAGAGCATCTGCCTTAGCATTCTGGGAGCCCGGCCTGTAAGAAAGGGTGAAAACAAAACGGGTTAGAAACATGGACCACCTTGCCTGGCGAGGGTTTAACCTCCTCACCGCTCGGATGTACTCCAGATTGCGGTGGTCAGTCAAAATGAGAAAAGGGTGTTTAGCCCCCTCAAGCCAATGTCTCCATGCCTTCAGGGCTTTGACCACCGGCAACAACTCCCGGTCCCCCACATCATAGTTGCGCTCCGCCGGGCTGAGCTTCTTCAAAAAGAAAGCACAGGGGCGGAGCTTGGGTGGCGTGCCCGAGCGCTGAGAAGGTACAGCGCCTATCCCAGCCTCGGATGCGTCCACCTCAACCGTGAAGGCCAAGGAGGGATCCGGATGAGCCAGCACTGGAGCTGAGGTAAACAGCTCCTTCAGGTGACTAAAAGCCCTGTCCGCCTCAGCTGACCACCGCAGACGCACCGGTCCCCCCTTCAGCAACGAGGTAATGGGAGCCGCTACATGACCAAAGCCCCGGATAAACCTCCGGTAGTAGTTGGCAAACCCCAAGAAACGCTGCACCTCCTTTACCGTGGTTGGAGTCGCCCAATTACGCACGGCCGAAACGCGGTCACTCTCCATCTTCACCCCAGACGCGGACATGTGGTACCCTAGGAATGAGATGGACTCATGAAAGAACAGGCATTTCTCTGCCTTGGCATACAGGTCATGCTCTAACAGTCTTTCAAGCACTTTACGCACCAGACACACATGCTCGGCCCTTGTAGTGGAGTATATAAGTATGTCATCAATATACTCCACTACCCCTTGTCCGCACAGGTCCCTGAAAATCTCATCCACAAATGATTGGAAGACTGATGGAGCATTCATTAACCCGTATGGCATGACAAGATACTCATAATGTCCAGAGGTGGTACTAAATGTCGTCTTCCACTCATCTCCCTCCCGGATATGCACTAGGTTGTACGCGCTCCTGAGATCCAATTTTGTGAAGAAGCGTGCCCCGTGCAATGAATCCGTCATACTAGCTAAAAAAAAAAACCACTGCATTCCACAATAAGAACATCATACCAAAGGTCAAGCATGGTGGTGGTGGTGTGATGGTTTGGGGATGATTTGCTGCCTCAGGACCTGGACGACTTGCCTTAATAGAAAGAACCATGAATTTAGCTCTGTATCAGAGAATTCTACAGGAGAATGTCAGACCATCCGTCTGTGAGCTGAAGCTGAAGCGCAGATGGGTCATGCAGCAAGACAATTATCCAAAACACACATCAAGTCTACATGAAAATGGCTAAAAAGCAACACATTTGAAGTTTTGGAAGTTCAAAGTCCAGACCTAATTCCAATTGAGATGTTGTGGCAGGACTTGAAACGAGCAGTTCATACTTGAAAACCCACACGTCACTGAGTTAAAGCAGTTCTGCATGGAAGAGTGGGCCAAAATTCCTCCACAGCGACGTGAGAGACTGATCAACAACTACAGGAAGCATTTGGTTGGAGTCATTGCAGCTAAAGGTGGCACAACCAGTTATTGAGTGTAAGGGGGCAATTACTTTTTCACACAGGGGAATTGGGTGTTGCATAACTTTGTTTATGAAATAAATGAAACAAATATGTAATTGTTGTGTTATTTGTTCACTTAAGTTCCCTTTATCTAATATTAGGTTTTGGTTGAAGATCTGATAACATTCAGTATCACAAATATGCAAAAGTAGAGAAAATTAGAAAGGGGGCAAATACTTTTTCATAGCACTGTATATTCGATCAAATAAGTCTCACATAGCAAATAAACCATACAAATGTTTGTTGACCAAATTCCAAACTTGCTCATTGACCTCCATACAAAAACTCCTTGCTTGGTGGGCGAAGAAACGCCACCTGCTTGGGAAGACAGATTTTGGGCCGAGTTGGGCCTCTCGCTTCACATCTTCCTCTCTGATTATATTGACAAGATATTAGAGTGACCACTCTAACAATGGAAATACATGTCCTCAAAGATGGAAGGCAGGCGAGATCAGGTGGGACCATTCTAGCCAATGTGAGGGTAGATACTCGTGTTAACGACATGCCATAGAGTTAGAGGGCTAATCTTTGTATCTGTGCCATTATAGTGAAGAAAGTAGAGGAAGATGCGTCAAGGGGGTGGGATCTTGAGAGGAGTGGTGTGAGTAGTAGATCTGTACCAGTACCAATTTTTAGCGTTTATAGCAATGGTTATCAACTGTACTGTAGGGATGGAACGTAAATCGCAGAAAATTGTGAGTGTAGGGTTAGATGGTAGGGTATTTGTTGATTGATTTGATTAATTTTTTCAAGCAAAGTATAAGGGAGTTACAGTGGCTTGGGAAAGTATTCCCCAACCTTAGCATTTTTCCTATTTTGTTGCCTTACAACCTGGAATTAAAATGGATTATTTGGGGGTTTGTATCATTTGATCTACACAACATGCCTACCACTTTGAAGATGCAAAATATTTTTTATTGTCAAACAAACAAGAAATAAGAGAAAAAAAAGACAACTTGAGCGTGTATAACTATTCACCCCCCCAAAGTCAATACTTTGTGGAGCCACCCTTGGCAGCAATTACAGCTGCAAGTCTCTTGGGGTATGTCTCTATAAGCTTGGCACATCTAGCCACTGGGATTTTTGCCCATTCTTCAAGGCAAAACTGCTCCAGCTCCTTCAAGTTGGATGGGTTCCGCTGGTGTACAGCAATCTTTAAGTCATACCACAGATTCTCAATTGGATTGAGGTCTGGGCTTTGACTAGGCCATTCCAAGACATTGAAATGTTTCCCCTTAAACCACTTGAGTGTTGCTTTAGCAGTATGCTTAGGGTCATTGTCCTGCTGGAAGGTGAACCTCTGTCTCAGTCTCAAATCTCTGGAAGACTGAAACAGGTTTCCCTCAAGAATGTCCCTGTATTTAGCGCCATCCATCATTCTTTCAATTCTGACCAGTTTCCCAGTCCCTGCCGAGGAAAAACATCCCCACAGCATGATGCTGCCACCACCATGCTTTACTGTGGGGATGGTGTTCTCGGGGTGATGAGAGGTGTTGGGTTTGCGCCAGACATGGCGTTTTCCTTGATGGCCAAAAAGCTCAATTTTAGTCTCATCTGACCAGAGTACCTTCTTCCATATGTTTGCGGTCTCCCACATGCCTTTGGCGAACACCAAACGTGTTTGCTTATTTTTTTCTTTAAGCAATGGCTTTTTTTCTGGCCACTCTTCCGTAAAGCCCAGCTCTGTGGAGTGTACAGCTTAAAGTGGTCCTATAGACAGATACTCCAATCTCCGCTGTGGAGCTTTGGAGCTCCTTCAGGGTTATCTTTGGCCTCTTTGTTGCCTCTCTGATTAATGCCCTCCTTGCCTGGTCCATGAGTTGGGCGGCCCTCTCTTGGCAGGTTTGTTGTGGTGCCATATTCTTTCAATTTTTTAATAATGTATTGAATGGTGCTCCGTGGGATGTTCAAAGTTTCTGATATTTGTTTTTAACCCAACCCTGATCTGTACTTCTCCACAACTTTGTCCCTGACCTGTTTGGAGAGCTCCTTGGACTTCATGGTGCCGCTTGTGTCACGATCGTTGATGAACGGGTCAGACCAAGGCGCAGCGTGAAATGCATACATGTTTATTGAACTGAATAAACATACAAAAAACAACAAAAGGTAACGAAACGTGACGTCGGAAGGCTATACACGAACAAGCCAAAACTCACCAAACACAAACAAGATCCCACAACACAGGCAGGAAAACTGGCTGCCTAAGTATGATCCCCAATCAGAGACAACGAGCGACAGCTGCCTCTGATTGGGAATCACACCCGGCCAAACATAGAAATAGAAACATAGAATCCACACATAGAAAAACCAAAACTTATATTCACACCCTGACCGAACTAACTAGTCTATAGGTCAGGGCGTGACAGCTTGCTTGGTGGTGCCCCTTGCTTAGTGGTGTTGCAGACTCTGGGGCCTTTCAGAACAGGTGTATATATACTGAGATCATGTGACAGATCATGTGACACTTAGATTGCACACAGGTGTACTTTATTTAACTAATTCTGTGACTTCTGAAGGTAATTGGTTGCACCAGATCTTATTTAGGGGCTTCATAGCAAAGGGGGTGAGTACATATGTATGCACCACTTTTCCGTTATTAATGTTTTAGAATTTTTTGAAACAAGGTCTTTTTTTCTTTCAACTTCACCAATTTGGACTATTTTGTGTATGTCCATTACATGAAATCCAAATAAAAATCAATTTAAGTTACAGGTTGTATTGCAACAAAATAGGAAAAACACCAAGGGGGATGAATACTTTTGCAAGGCACTGCATACTCCAGTCTAGTAGGTGGCGGTAATGCAACATTTATTGGATGCCAACCGCTGTTAAAGCTCATCAAAGAAGAAGAAGGGAAGAACTTCCTGCTCTAAGGAAGATGGACATCAGTGGTAAGATGGTGGACAGGAAAAAAAGGAGGAACGTGGAACATATTCTGAGTAAATATGGAGGGGGGGGGATTACACAGAACTTTTAGAATAGCTACAGAAGGAAATTGAACATGACGAGAGTGAGGATGAATTATCTGCGGTGGCATGTGTAGTGATGACTGCCGAGAAGGAGCTGAGTGTAGAGGGAAGCGGTGGGGTGAGGAAGGATCCTTGTTTTCTGGCTGATCCATATGTGGTGTCAGGTTGGGTGGAGAAGAGGTTGGGGACTGTTGAGTCGGTGAAAGTAACTAAAAATGGACTAGTGATGATTTATTGTGTTTCCTACGTCCAGAAGGAGTGGGTGCTCCGGACCATGGGACTAGGGACAAGAACTGTGACTTGCTTTGCTCTTCGGGGGCAGGGCGCCGTTGGAAGGAGTGATAACGGGGGGTGGTATTAAGTGTTGAGGAGGATCAGCTGAAATGGAAGATTCCTGGTATCTGTGACGCCCGGCGTTTGGTGTGACGCAGACCCGGTGGAGTGCATGGTGAAACGGAGAAGACTTTGTCTGTCCTGCTGAGTTTTGATGCAGAGTCTTTGCCCAACAAGGTCAAGTTAGGATGTGTCAGTTATCCCGTGAGAGCTTTTGTTCCAAAAATACTACAGTGTTTTAGGTGCAAAGCTTATGGTCATGTTGCAGTAGTGTGTAGGAGGGAGATTCCTAGATGTGCAGGAGGGCATGAGATGAAGGAATATGTAGTATCAGTGGAGAAAGTTGTATGTGTTAGCTGTGGGGGTGCCCATGGGGCTGGAGATCGGAGGTGTCCGGTGAGAGAAAGGCAGGTTGAGGTTGCCAGGGTCAGAGTAGCACAGAAAGTGTAATATGCTGAAGCAGTGAAGAGAGTGGTAGAGGAAGATGGGTACAGGGTGAGGGATCCTGAGAGGATTCCTGTGAGGAGGCAGAGACCAATAGAGACTGATGGGAATAATATGTGCTTTAGGAAGGTGAGTTTCTTAGCATTCATAGTCATGGTTGTCAACTGTACTGCAGAAATGGAACGCAAGTCACAGAAAATAGGTTGTGGTGGCAGCTGCAGACAAAAACTTGGGATTGCGAGATTTTACTGCAAAAGAGTTGCAGGGGGTGTTGAGTGGTAGTGTTCTGTCCTCCCAGACCGTAGGCCTGGAGTAGGATTAGATGGGGTTAAATAGTGGAATGGGGTGGTAAAGTTAATGGATTGTACAGTAGGTGGCGGCAATACACCAATAGGTGTAGTCTGCCCTTAAACCTTAAAGAAGAAGAAGAAGAAGAAGAAGAAGAAGAAGAAGAAGAAGAAGAAGAAGAAGAAGAAGAAGAAGAAGAAGAAGAAGGGTAGAGCGAAAACCAGCAGACACTCGGCCCTCATTGAGTTTGACACGTGAGTTTGACACGTGCTCTATTCAATCAAAGAAGCCTCACGTATCAAATTAGGAAATACATTTGTTGTTGACTAAATTCGACACTCTCATTGACCTCCATACAAAAACTCATTTTTTGTGGGCTTCTTTTCAGATTTTGGGCGGACTAAAACCTCTCCCTTCACCTCTTCCTTTCTGCATGTAGGTACACAGTGAACCAGTATCTGTGCTTTAGAGACCTCTCTAACGCCCAGAAAGCTCAGATTCAAACTCCCATTCACCAGCTCTGCAAGCGCTATGTCAAAATACGTAAATTGATCACCAAATATGGAGTTTGCTGAGCAACTATCTTCATTTACTCCCGTTACGGACGGTTTGTCCTTCCAGTGGTGTAAAGTACTTAAGTAGTTATTTTGGGGTATCTGTACTTTACTTTACTATTTATATTTTTGACTACTTTTACTTTTACTTCACTACATTCCTAAAGAAAATAATGTACTTTTTACGCCATACATTTTCCCTGACACCCAAAATACTTGTTACATTTTGAATGCTTAGCAGGAAAGGAAAATGGTGCAATTCATGCACATATCAAGAGAACATCCCTGGTCATCCCTACTGCCTCTGATCTGGCGGACTCACTAAACACATGCTTTGTTTGTAAATTATGTCTAAGTGTTGGAGTGTGCCCCTGGCTATACATGAATAGAAAAAAACAAGAAAATGGTGCCGTCTGGTTTGCTTAATATAAGGAATTGTAAATGATTTATACTTTTACTTTTGATACTTAAGTATATTTTAGCAATTACATTTACTTTTGTTACTTAAGTACATTTAAAACCAAATATTTTTACTCAAGTAGTATTTTTACTTTTACTCCGGTATGAAAGTTGGGTACTTTTTCCACCACTGGTACTTACAAAAAAGGTCAAAATAAAAATGTACAAGCAACCGAAAAAAAGCCTGTTCAGCATCTCCAATCACTCATTACTGCCACGCACAGGTCGGAAGTCTACAACAGCTCAATACATTGGAGGTGCCAAAGAGGACTGTTTTTGGTTACTTGTACATTTTTATTTAGACCTTTTTTGGAAGTACATACCGGCCGTAACGGGAGTAAATTAAGATAGTTGCTCAGCGACACTCCATATTTGGTGATCAACTAACATATTTTGACATTATAACACTTGCAGAGCTGGTGAATGGGAGTTTGAATCAGATCTTTCTGGGCATTAGAGGTCTCTACACTCACAGATACTGATTCACAGATACTAGTTCAGGTACACATGTTGTTTTGCTTCACACACATGCCTGCATGCACGCACGCACACACACACACATATACTATTTGTTTGCCGTTGTATTTGTGCTGTTGCCAGTACCTTCTTCTTCGGTGAGGTTTAACGGCGGTTGGCATCCATATGTTGCATTACTGCCCCCAACTGAACTAAAGTATAGAGCCATTACACTTTGTGATACAAAATGGGAAAGGGGAACTGGGAAAATAATTGTAATTACCCTACTACCTAACCCTATACTCATTAAAACCCATCACCTTATTCCACTACTTTAACCCTATCTGGTCCTACCCCAGGCAAACGGCCTGAGAGGACTGGACACTGCCACTCAACACACGCTGTAACTCTTCTGAAGTCAAATCTCGTACCCCCAAGTACTTCTCTGTAGCTGCCACTACAGCATCTACACTACATAAGTATGTGGACACCTGCTCGTCGAACATCTCATTCCAAAATCATGGGCATTAATATGTAGTTGGTCCCCCCTTTGCTGCTATAACAGTCGCTACTCTTCTGGGAAGGCTTTCCACTAGATGTTGGAACATTGCTGCAGGGACTTGCTTCCATTCAGCCACGAGCATTAGTGAGGTTGGGCACTGATGTTGGGCGATTAGGCCTGGCTCGCAGTCATCGTTCCAATTCATCCCAAAGGTGTTCAATGGGGTTGAGGTCAGGGCTCCTTGCAGGCCGGTCAAGTTCTTCCACGCCGATCTCGACAAACCATTTCTGTATGGCCCTCGCTTTGTGCACAGGGGCATTGTCATGCTGAAACAGGAAAGGGCCTTCCCCAAACTGTTACCACAAAATTGGAAGCACACAATCGTCTAGAATGTAATTGTATGCTGTAGCGTTAAGATTTCCCTTCACTGGAACTAAGGGGCCTAGCCCGAACCATATAAAACAGACCCAGACCATTATTCCTCCTCCACCAAACTTTACAGTTGGCACTATGCATTGGGGCAGGTAGCGTTCTCCTGGCATCCTCCAATCCCAGATTCCTCCGTTGGACTGCCAGATGGTGAAGTGTGATTCATCACTCCAGAGAACGCGTTTCCACTGCTCCAGAGTCCAATGGCAGCGAGCTTTACACCGCTCCAGCCGACGCTTGGCATTGCACATGGTGATTTTAGGCTTGTGTGTGGCTGCTTGGCCATGGAAACCCATTTCATGAAGCTCCCGATGAACAGTTCTTGGGCTGATGTTGCTTCCAGAGGCAGTTTGGAACTCGGAAGTTAGTGTTGCAACCGATGACAGACGATTTTTACACGCTACGCACTTCAGCACTTGCCGGTCCAGTTCTGTGAGCTTGTGTGGCCTACCTATCCTATGACGGTGCCACGTTGAAAGTCAACTTCACCCGACTCCTTTCCCACCCACCCTGAAACCACAAATGGTTATCCCCTGTCCCCACAGGAGGCATTTTGCCTCTTGCCAGGCTGTCCGTAATTGTAAATATGAACGTGTTCTTAATTGACTAGGAGGGACCAGGAAGTGTTAGGCAAGGTGAGAGGAGAGAGCATGGTTCTTACAGTCTCACTAGAACGCTTATGGAATTAATCTCATCATGTTTGTAAGGTCATATTTTGTATTGGATCTCTGTATTATTTATTCTACAATAAATGGGAACATCACTCAAATAACGATCTACCTCTGGAAAGCTCATTCTATGTGGACACGTCAGGAACTGCTCTCAGGAACTGCTTTTAAGCAGGTCAACATTCACAAGGCCGCATGCACTGACCAACTGGCAAGTGTCTTCACTGACATTTTCAACATGTCCCTGACTGAGTCTGTAATACCAACGTTTCAAGCAGACCACCATAGTCCCTGTGCCCAAGAACACGAAGATAACCTGCCTAAATGACTACCGACCCGTAGCACTCACATCTGTAGCCATGAAATGCTTTGAAAGGCTGGTCATGGCTCACATCAACACCATTATCCCAGAAACCCTAGATCCACTCCACTTTGCATACCACCCCAACAGATCCACAGATGATGCAATCTCTATTGCTCTCCACAATGCCCTTTCCCACCTGGACAAGAGGAATACCTACGTGAGAATGCTATTCACCGTGTGGTGCCAGGATAACATCCTCTCCCTCAACGTGATTAAGACAAAGGAGATGATTGTGGACTACAGGAAAAAAAAATATGACTGAGCACGCCCCCATTCTCATCGACAGGGCTGTAGTGGAACAGGTTGAGAGCTTCAAGTTCCTTGGTGTCCACATCACCAACAAACTATTGTCATGACTTGCCCTTATGGGCTGAGGATCAAAGATTCCTGCTAGGCAAAGGTTTGAACATCCCATTTCCTGGGGGCCAGTTTTATGACCGGTCGTAAATTCCTTGCAGAGACTCTCTTCCTTGCCATGAAGTATTGGGAGAAAGGACCCCTTTGTTAACAAAGGAAGTCTTCCTGCCAAAACTCCAACGAGTGACAGCTGCCTCTGATTGGGAATCACTCCCGGCCAAACATAGAAATATCAAACTAGATCTAAACATAGATATACAATGACATAGATCTCAACTGAAACTCACACCCTGACCCAACCAACAAGAGTTCTCTAGATCAGGGCGTGACACCATTCTAACCAGCACTACAACCAGAAACTCTACCAAGGACATTGGGATCTCTGGTGGGCAAACCAGAGTCCTACATCATCAACTCAAATATCGAGGACAGCTACATGTAAATACATGTTGCATTTCTAATCCGAATGAGCGTTATTAGGGTGCATAAGTATTATGATTACTGTGAGCGTAGTCTCCAAAGTAACCACGATAGTTTTAATCTGTCTCTCCCTTCCACTCTGACCCTCCTTCTACCCAAGCAGTCATGCGATTGTTAGTCCAGTCCACGTGGGACCTGTTTTCATTGTATTACGTTAGTAATCAATAACCTATGTGTGTTTTGTATTGTGTTATTATTTAGTTAGTTAGTAAATAAATAATTAAGCCAATTTGTGTATTGCTGATTCATCAATAAAGTTAGGGTTCTTGCAGGTTCAAGGATTATGCGACGTTCAGAATGAGACTGATAAGAGGTAATTATTTAATAAGTGACTGTTATCGATATATAACATATATATCTTCTAAGAGTTTAATTCGGGAGATGGTAACTTGTTAAACAACTTCTTCCGTGGTGCCCCAAATTCCTAATGAGTTAATTGTTACATGATTAATTTAATCGAGTGACAAATAAACATAGTTAGGTGATTCAATAAATAACAGTCATACATTAAAGTAAGTCACGTAACGACAAACTATCATGGTCCAAACACACCAAGACCATCATGAAGAGGGCACGACAAAGCCTATTCCCCCTCAGGAGACTGAAAAGATTTGGCATGGGTCCTCAGATCCTTAAAATGTTCTACAGCTGCACCATTGAGAGCATCCTGACTGGTTGCATCACTGCCTGGTATGGCAACTGCTTGGCCTCCGACCGCAAGGCACTACAGAGGGAAGTGCGTACGGCCCAGTACATCACCTCTGTAGCTCAGCTGGTAGAGCACGGCGCTTGTAACGCCAAGGTAGTGGGTTCGATCCCCAGGACCACCCATACACAAAAATGTATGCACGCATGACTGTAAGTCGCTTTGGATAAAAGCGTCTGCTAAATGGCATATTATTATTATTATTATTATTATTATTATTATTATTATTATTATTATTATTATTATTATTATTATCACTGGGGCCAAGCTTCCTGCCATCCAGGACCTCTATAGCAGGCAGTGTCAGAGGAAGGCCCTAAAAATTGTCAAAGACTTCAGCCACCCTAGTCATAGACTGTTCTCTCTACTACCGCACAGCAAGCGGTACCGGAGTGCCAAGTCTAGGTCCAAAAGGCTTCTTAACAGCTTCTACCCCCAAGCCATAAGACTCCTGAACAGCATTGTCCCCCCACCCCACCCCCTCCTTTACGCTGCTGCTACTCTCTGTGTATTATCTATGCATGGTCACTATAACTCTACCCACATGTACATATTACCTCAATTACCTCGACTAACCTGTGCCCCCGCACATTGAGTCTGTACCGGTACCCCCTGTATATAGCCTCCCTACTGTTATTTTATTTTACTGCTGCTCTTTTTAATTTTTTACTTATCTATTTTTTTACTTAACACTTATTTTTTCTTAAAACTGCATTGTTGGTTAAGGGCTCGTAAGTAAGCATTTCACTGTAAGGTCTACACCTGTTGTATTCGGCGCATGTGGCAAATAAAATTTGATTTGATTCAACCTGTGTCAATGGTGTTTCATTGGGAATCAAAAGTAATTCATGTTCATTCAGCAAAGTTTCTTTGTAAGTGCCTTTTTTAAACACGAACAATACTTATTCAAAGTTACCAATAGTGTTATGATTAACCACAAAATACATGAGGATTTGTCTGACAATACAGTAATGACAATGACAATACAGTAAAATTGTTGGCCTGCATGTTTATTGAATCAGAAGGAGTGCTATTTGCAAACAGCCACAGGAGGGCAGTATTACCCACATTTTGTGTGTTACAGAAACTACTCAGCCATCGGCAAACTGGAGAACTGACATGCAAGGACCATGCATTTAATATACTGTTATTTTCCATACATTGTTTGACAAAACTTTGTCACTCAGTGAGGCAGCCACAGTGTTTTGGTCATGGCTCGTGTGTTTACTGTTTTTGTTAACGTCTATATTCTGTCTGTATATTTTGTTTGCATATTTTGTCAGTTGCCGGCAGCACCACTTCACAGAGTCAAATTCCGGGTAAATGTACTTGGTGAATAAAGTGATTCTGATATGTCTATCAACAATCAATAGTCTCTGTCATTATATGGGATTTTCTTTCTCTGCACAAGATGAACATGCTGTGCAGTTCTGTTGGCTATTCAAACTGTGAGCTATTGTCCAGTGGGCAACTTTTGATGCCTTTTTCATGTTTGCTCATACATAACTCACATAATACATAATCACTCTTTGTGAGACAGAGGTCAGGGGTTATACCCCCTCACATTCCACAGAGATCATTGCTCATATGTGAGAACTGGTTCCTGTGACAAACTGTGCTTAGTAAATGAACAAGTAGAGCCAAACATGCCAAAGGCAAATCACTTGACTGTCTCACAATAAAAGAGAGAGTGGTTTGAAGCTGTGACCTTGAATCTGTAACGGTTTTGAAAATCTAAGCCAAATGTTTTTTTTCCCCTTACTCTTCAGGTTTATATTAAAATGTTAAGAATTCATAAAAACCACAGCTCCTTTTTTTTTTTTTACTACTAACTATAGTACTACTTTTACTTCACTGAAATTAGAAGATATCATGCTATTTTTATTTTCTTAATCACACTTATTTTTTCTCTCTGTCTGAGATGTCGGCCTACCCTCAGCCCAAACATTGAACACAAATAAACATACAGCAACATAAGCAGGCCTTTCACTGTCATCATACATACATATGTATGAGACGTAAAATGATTTGAGCCCTTTGAGCGTTAGCTTGTCAACTCTCAGAAGCAGCACATCAGTGTTGTTATGAAGGCATCAAGGTGTTCCAAAACAAAGTTTCCTCCCCTCTTGTCACAGGTGCCGGCTCATTAGTGGCAAATCAGCTCTCTGACATTTGTGTTGTACCCTGCCATATAGCATCTCCCTCTCTGTGGAGCGATGATATCACATCAAAGAAAAAACAGATCTGTTTGTTCAGAGATACGAGCTGAGACGAGTTGACGAGGTAGGTACAGATATATGCAGGCAATAATATCAACATACACACACACACATACACACACACACACACATCTGGATTTGAAATGATACAATGACTATGAGGTTAAAGTGCAGACTGACAGAAATTACAGCACTTTTTGTACATAGTCCCCCCATTTTAGGCGACCACATGAATGTAGACCTGTTTAGAAACATATTCTATTCTTATTTACAATAAAAGGGACTCCAAAATGACACAATACATTATTTACCATTCATTTCTTTAGCACACAAAATAATCTGAAACACAACCAAAACAAACAGCAAATGCATCCAACAAATTTGTAGAGTTACAAGCTTGATGTAATCATTATGTGTTAGGAATATGGGACCAAATACTAAACGTTTGAGTACTTTAATAAGTTAATTTGTCCCAATACTTTCGGTCCCCTAAAATGGGGGAACTATGTTCAAAAAGTGCTGTAATTAGTAAATGGTTCACCCGATATGAATGAAAATACCCTCAAATTAAAGCTGACAGTCTGCACTTTAATATCATAGTCATTGTATAATTTCAAATCCAAATTGCTAGAGTACAGAGCCAAAACAAATAAAAAAACGTGTCACTGTCCCAATACTTTTGGAGCTCACTGTATGATAAACAGAGTAGCAGCAGTGTAAATGATGATTGTATTTGTGTGTGTGTGTGTGTGTGTGTGTGTGTGTTGAGTCAGTGTAAATGTGTGTGCATGTTATGTGTGTGTGTAGAGTCCTGTGAGTGTGCATAGAGACGGTAATTTCTTTTTTTATACAAGAGTCAACTCAGTCCGTGTAGCCATTCTGTTAGCTATTTAGCAGTCTTATGGCTTGGGAATAGAAGCTGTTCAGGAGCCTGTTGGTGTCAGACTTTATGCACCGGTACCACTTGCCGTGTGGAAGCAGAGAGAACAGTCTAGGGCTTGGGTGGCTGGAGTATTTTACAATTTTCCGGGCCTTCCTTTCACACCGCCTGATATAGAGGTCCTGGATGGCAGGGATCTCGGCCCCAGTGATGTACTGGGCTGTCCGCACCACCCTCTGCAGTGCCATGCGATCGAGGGTGGTGCTGTTGATATACCACGCAGTGATGCAGCCAGTCAAGATGCTCTCAATGGTGCAGCTGTAGAACCTTTTGAGGATTTGAGGGCCCATGCCAAACCTTTTCAACTTCCTGAGGGGGAAGTCATTACAACTAATGACTTATTATGTGTTGAGTTTAAAAAAAATAAAACAACGACAACAACAACATTGGAAAATGCTGCTTATAAAGAGTCCCAAACATTGTCATTTTAATATTAATTATTAATTATGAATCATAACCCAATAATAACAATAATATTGTATTAATTGTATAGTTCAATTAGCCTATATTGTGTTTGCCTAATGCCATAATGTGCAATCTGTTTGGACCATAATTATACTTTCACTGTAATGACAGCAGCAACTGTCTGCTCTTCTCCAATGAAAACCAATTTGTTGACTGATGTAGCTAGCTAGTTTACCTCTCAGCCTCCTCCCACCACAAGACCCACCCCCAAAATGAAGTGCCTAGAGAAAACGGAGATAGGTATTTAAAAGTGTTAAGCGATAGTAGTGGACTCACTATTCATAAACTCGGCAAATTCTGTTACATGACATCCAACGTTGTTTTCCATGGACGCGGTGGGGTTTTGAAGTTTTTTCCAGGAAAGGAAAGGATACATTTCGCATCCATTCGAACCGCTGCAAGGCAAACTAGCTACAACTTACAACAAAGTTTACTTTGACGTTTCTGGATATTCTGCATGGTACGTCAGAGTTCTTATTCAAGCGTTAAAAGTTGTCAAACATGTTATACTAGGCCTACATTGTAATTATTTTAATGAAAATTATTTATATATATATCTGCATGTTTTACTGAACATCTCTGGGCCAAATAATTGCTGTGTCCGCGGCTCACAACCCCGCACTTCAAGGATGCAAATACGGCACGTTTTATGTCTGCTATTCTGTGATAGGCTATATTGTTGCAAGTGACTGAACAAATTTGTTGTCCACGGACGCTGTGTCACACTCGCAAACCAAAAGTGCTTTGACTGTTGCTTTGACATGTTCTTCCAATGCACACACAATAGTTCTTAGTGGATAAACAGGGATGAACTTTAGCATTTTGTTTTGCCACTTATCAACTTTTATGACGTCCTATTCTTTCCTGATTAAACAACTGTCCCAAAAGCTATTTGCAAAAAGATTTGGAGTATATTGAAACTGTCAAGCTCTCAAAACCAAACACGCATGGCCAGTTTCATGGTCCTTGGGCACACCTACAGCTACCCATCACCTCTCAATTAATGTGTCAGCATTGTTGCTTCTAATATTCAACTGGTTTATAACTGTCTATAACTAACTAAATCAATAAATATTCACATTGGATAATTGATTTCAATCATTTATTATAACATTTTAAATAGTAAACATAGTAATGCAGGCTTATGTATTAGGCTACATTAGTATTAGGCTATTTATTTGTGCAACCTTTGATTTAGACAACATGGTCAGAGGATCACTGGTGGGAAGGAACTTTAACATTACTCAACTGACCTGCCATAACCAGATATCACACCTTAGTGCTGAACATCACTCTTTTGTATGATTTTGTTTTGTATCCATGCCTTCAACAAATTCAAGTTGTGTTCAAGTGTAGCATCACTGATGTGAAAGCAAAGCATGATACCAACCTGTCTACAGCAATTTCCGATAGGATGTGAATGCATTAACCATAATGATTGATACGTTTGCAGTATGCATCTATCTTCCTTTAGTTCGAGTTCTCTGTAATTTTTGCAGATTTAGTTCTGCAGTTCTGTCATTTTAGGAGCCGTTTTCAGAAACCTTTGATGCATTATAATAATGTTATTGACTTGATAAAAGTGGACATAACTGTTTGCCTTGTTATGATGAAAGAATATCAGATATATACAATAGTATGTCTGATATGGGAAAAGTCATAATTAATGTACTTATAAAACATGAGCTGAAAAAAAGCTTTAGATTTCAGATCGAGCGCTGTGTCAGAAAGCTATTTGAATTGCTTTCTAAAGACTTGCTTTAGGGATTTCCTAGGAGGATTATTGTTGGGCAGCCTTGTAGGGCATTGTAGGCAGAGTCTGGGGCATGATAGGCTGTGTTAGTCAGCTGAAGCTATGCCCATTGCATTGTGAGACATACTTATGTTTGATAGCAGCTGTAGTGTTGTGCACATGTTTAATAGCTATATGTTTGATAGCTGAGGTAAGGGCTTGTACCTATTCCATGGTGTCAGAAGTAGGAAGACGGTGAGGAGGAGGATAATTTAAGATACTGTTTGAAGAGGTAGGGTTTCAGATGTTTTTGGAAGATGGGCAGGGACTCTGCTGTCCTAGCTTCAGGGGGAAGCTGGTTCCACCATTGGGGTGCCAGGACAGAGAAGAGCTTGGACTGGGCTGAGCGGGAGCTGCCCTCCCGTAGGGGTGGGAAGGCCAAGAGACCTAAGGTGGCAGAACGGAGTGCTCGGGTTGGGGTGTAGGGTTTGAGCATAGCCTGAAGGTAGGGAGGGGTAGTTCCTCTTGCTGTTCCTTAGGTAAGCAACATGGTCTTGTATTGGATGCGAGCTTCAACTGGAAGCCAGTGGAGTGTGCGGAGGAGCGGGGTGACATGAGAGAACTTGGGAAAGTTGAAAACCAGGCAGGCTGCTGCGTTCTGGATAAGTTGCAGGGGTTTGATGGCACAAGTTGGGAGCCCAGCCAACAGCGAGTTGCAGTATTCTAGACGGGAGAGGACAAGTGCCTGGATTAGGACCTGCGCCGCTTCCTGTGTGAGGTAGGGTCGTACTCTTCGGATGTAGAGCATGAACCTGCAGGAGCAGGTCACTGCTTTGATGTTTGCAGAGAACGACAGTGTGTTGTCCAGGGTCACACCAAGGTTCTTTGCACTCTGGGAGGGCGACACTGTGGAGTTGTCAACCGTGATGGAGAGGTCTTTGAGCGGGCAGGCCTTCCCGGGGAGGAAGAGCAGTTCCGTGTTGTCGAAGTTGATCTTGAGGTGGTGGGCCGACATCCAAGTTGAGATATCTGCCAGGCACGCAGAGATGCATTTCGCCACCTGAGTGTCAGAAGGGGGAAGGAGAAGAGTAGTTGAGTGTCATCCGCATAGCAATGATAGGACAGACCATGTGAGGATATGACAGAGTGACTTGGTGTATAGAGAGAAGAGGAGAGGGCCTAGAACCAAACTTTTTCAAACTGGTCCCCCTCGGGAATCAAACCCACAACCCTGGCGTTGCAAGCGCCATGCTCTACCAACTGAGCCACACGGGAGGACGGACAGACGGACGGCATGCACAGACAGACAGACAGACAGACAGACAGACAGACAGACAGACAGACAGACACACACACACACACACACACACACACACACACACACACACACACACACACACACACACAGAGAGAGAGAGAGAGACACCATCCCTAGTGTGCATCCCTTGCATTGACACGTGGCTTCTCACTTCCACAAGAGGGGATGTGGGGAGGGAAGATTAGTCTCTTCTGGACGAGCACATTGTCTATTATAAACAACTGTAGTTACTCTGCATCACTGGTGTCTTATGTAGTTGAGAAACTGAACTTTGTTTAGACTGAACAAGCCACTCTTAGAAAAAAGGGTTCCAAAAGGGTTCTTCAGGTGTCCCCATAAAATAACCCTTTTTGGTTCCATGTAGAACCCTCTGTGGAAAGGGTTTTACATGGAACCCAAAAGGGTTATACCTGGAACCAAAAGGGTTCTACCTAGAACCAAAAAGGGTTCTTATAAGGACAACCGCAGAACCGTTTTAGGTTCTAGATAGCACCTTTTTTTTTCTAAGAGTGTACTTCAATCAGTGAACTAGTGAAATGAGAGCAGCCAGATGGGTGTCATTTTAGGTTATGAAGCTTCTCAGTGTCCTATTGCAGAAACATAACTCAAATTCTGGATGGGAAGTTTTCCAGATGGACTAATGAACTGAGATGAGGTGGTTGGGGACGCTCATTCAGACACATTAGCCGTATTTAATAGGTGATTTATGCTTGAAGAGTGGCAGAGCATGCAAGTTACTGGTCTCTGGGTGGTTTGTGGCCAGCACTGGACATCCTTCATTAGACAGCCTTTGTTAGATTGGAGGGACTTACATTTACAGCCCTTTTTAACACTATTGATTCATGATCTGCCTACTAAGGATGCCTAAAACTCATAAAACTGTTTGAGTATCATTTTGCATTAGATGTGACTAGGGGCCAAATGTATCAAGTGTCTCAGTATAGGAGTGCTGATCTAGAATCAGTTTAGCCTTTTAGATCACAATGCACAAGTTTACATGGATGTGGGGGGACTAATCCTAGATCAGTACTCCTACTCCTAGATGCTTGCTACATACGGCCACAGTACTATGTTCATTCATCTCAGTTTATCTTCATGTAAACAATTCTGCCTGGATGCCTGGATTCAGGATAAGGCTGCTGCGTTTTGGAAACCATGTGGCATTTACGGTCCCTCCTACGCTGCTATAGTGTAGAGTACTTCATAGCTACTTATTATGTTCAGTCTGGGGTCTGCAGTGTCTCTAATGGGTTTTCCAGAGCAGCTTGGAGTGAAATGGAAGCTCTGCTTGGACGGATGGCTAGAGTTAAAAGACAAGTCACATGAGGTGATCCTACTGTTGCGGCAACAAAGAGTCAGTCAGTTTCTCGCATCGGTTTGAATCAGGGGAGAACGACTGCCCCCTCTCATTGAAGCCGCGGTAGTTCAAGGCCGACCGCGGTACTGTAGGCATTGTTTGCAGAACACAGGATCCCCCATTATAGTGAATGGAAAAATCTTTGGGGTCAATCTTCGTGTAAATAAATAAAATATTTTGAAGACAATCATGGTACCAATAATTGCTTTTAATACACCAGATGAATGTCCTTGAACCGATTATTTTAAAATCACACACAGAACAAATTATAAGGATAATTTAGTTACTGATGGCAGCCTGCAGTACCCCTGCTGGCCTTAAACTTGAGTTACTCAATGAGAGGGTGCAGTATTGGGCTTCTTTTTATTTTATTTTATTAGGATCTTCATTGGCCGACGCCAATGGCGACAGCGAGTCTTACTGGGGTCCGAAACATAACGAAAAATACATTACATTTTCAATTTACATACATTTAAAGCATTAACATGTAGTGTGTGTGTGTGTGTGTGTGTGTTTGTTTGCATCTATCAGTTACACATACATGTCAGTACATACACACAAAAGTAGGTCACATGGGGGAGAGGCGTTGTGCCGTGAGGTGAATCTTTATTTGTTTTTTGAAACCAGATTTGCTGTTCACTTGCGCTATATGAGATGGAAGAGAGTTCCATGCAATCATGGCTCTGTATGATACTGTACGTTTCCTTGGATTTGTTCTGGGGACTGTGAAAAGACCCCTGGTGACATGTCTGGTGGGGTAAGTGTGTGTGTGTCAGTGCTGTGTGTAAGTTGACTATGAAAACAATTAGGAATTTCCAACACATTAATGTTTCTTATAAAAACAAGAAGCAAAGCAGTCAGTCTTTCCTCAACTCTTAGCTAGCATGCAATGTCACTTCCTGGAGTAGCTCAAACTGCGCATTTTATGTCTCCATGAGACGCCATCTTAACTGACTTAATTTGGCTTCAATGCACTATTGAGTCTTCTCATAGGAATTCATGGTGTCACGTGATCGATGGCTTTGTCCATTCATAATGTATATACAGCCATTGGTTTGAATCCAGAGTCCAGACCCATGCAATAACCCTTAGACTGGTTGACTTGACTCTTTCATGATAGGCTGGGCCTGTTCTTTTTTTTCTCCTGGAAACAATTAGGCCTAATGAAAGTGCTTCTGAACCCACTGTGTCACAACCATCAATCTAAACGCTTCAGCACTTTCTCTCATTTCACTCTTCTTGCTCCAGACCACAACCGGTTTCCACTCTGTACTCTGTGGTGTCGCAAAACAGTTTAGCCCTGGCCTGAACACTCTGAATAATATAATGCCATCTAGCTTCACTTTGAAATGGTGTTTGGCCTAGAGAGGAGAATGGAGGGACAGAGTATACCTCCACTTATGAAAGGGGAAGGGGGGCGTTGGGAAAGGGGCCGACAAATCAGAAAGAGATGGCACCAGCCCCGCTCTGCGAGCTGGAAGTGTAATATTTGTCGTGATCATCCAAAATGACTTCCCAGCCCACACAGCTGCCAGGGTCTGAAAGGCCCTTTGTTCCAGCAGCTGTTTGCACTGTGGAGCTCAGCGATGCACCTTAGCCCTCTTCAGTTCTCATCAGCCCTCGGCTCCCTCTGTCGATGCACCTTAGCCCTCCTTCCATCTCTTAGGCCTCTATCCACTCCGTACTTCAGAGCACTGCAATGCACCTTAGGCATCCTTAGCCCTACTTAGGCCTCCGTCCGTACATCTCTCCTCCCATGCATTTCTCCTCCCATGCATCTCTCCACCCATGCACTCTCTCTGTTGCTGTGGACAGGTTAAGAGGTGCGTAGTAGGAAAAAGACAGAGATGCTTCATCTGTAACATGACCACATCTCTCTCACTCTGCTCATCACTGGGCGGGCAGTCACACCAGATCACCAGCATGTCTTCTTACACCAGTCTTGTCATCAACTGGCGGCAGCCATGATCCATGAGCGCTGATCATAGAGCAGCCCTGCTGGCCACTGGCCCAAATATTATATTATTCTGTAGGATAGATTCTGGAACTCATGTTGCTTTGAGGTGGGCTGGCAGGTAAGTCTGAGGGGGGAACATACAGTTGAAGTCGGAAGTTTACATACACCTAAGCCAAATACATTTAAACTCAGTTTTTCACAATTCCTGACATTTAATCCTAGTAAAAATTCCCTGTCTTAGGTCAGTTAGGATCACCACTTTATTTTAAAAATGTGAAATGTCAGAATAATAGTAGAGAGAATTATTTCTTTCAGCTTTTATTTCTTTCATCACATTCCCAGTGGGTCAGAAGTTCACATACACTCAATTAGTATCTGGTACATTGCCTTTAAATTGTTTAACTTGGGTGAAATGTTTTGGGTAGCCTTCAACAAGCTTCCCACAATAAGTTGGGTGAATTTTGGCCCATTCCTCCTGACAGAGCTGGTGTAACTGAGTCAGGTTTGTAGGCCTCCTTGCTCACACACACTTTTTCAGTTCTGCCCACAAATGTTCTATAGGATTGAGGTCAGGACTTCGTAATGGCCACTCCAATACCTTGACTTTGTTGTCCTTATGCCATTTTGCCACAACTTTGGAAGTATGCTTGTGGTCATTGTCCATTTGGAAGACCCATTTGCGACCAATCTTTAACTTCCTGAGTGATGTTGCTTCAATATATCCACATCATTTTCCTTCCTCATGATGCCATCTATTTTGTGAAGTGCACCAGTCCCTCCTGCAGCAAAGCACCCCCACAGCATGATACTGCCACCCCTGTGCTTCACGGTTGGGATGGTGTTCTTCGGCTTCCAAGCATCCCCATTTTTCCTCCAAACATAACGATGGTCATTATGGCCAAACAGTTCTATTTTTGTTTAATCAGACCAGAGGACATTTCTCCAAAAAGTACGATCTTTGTCCCCATGTGCAGTTGCAAACCGTAGTCTGGCTTTTCTATGGCGGTTTTGGAGCAGTGGCTTCTTCCTTGCTGAGCGGCCTTTCAGGTTATGTCGATATAGGACTTGTTTTACTGTGGATATAGATACTTTTGTACCTGTTTCCTCCAGCATCTTCACAAGGTCCTTTGCTGTTGTTCTGGGATTGATTTGCACTTTTCGCACCAAAGTACGTTCATCTCTAGGAGACAGAACGCGTCTCCTTCCTGAGCGGTATGACGGCTGCGTGGTCCCATGGTGTTTATACTTGCGTACTATTGTTTGTACAGATGAACGTGGTACCTTCAGGCGTTTGGAAATTGCTCCCAAGGATGAACCAGACTTGTGGAGGTCTACCATTTTTTTTCTGAGGTCTTGGCTGATTTCTTTTTATTTTCCCATGATGTCAAGCAAAGAGGCACTGAGTTTGAAGGTAGGCCTTGAAATACATCCACAGGTACATCTCCAATTGACTCAAATGATGTCAATTAGCCTATCAGAAGCTTCTAAAGCCATTACATCATTTTCTGGAATTTTCCAAGCTGTTTAAAGGCACAGTCAACTTAGTGTATGTAAACTTCTGACCCACTGGAATTGTGATACAGTGAATTATAAGTGAAATAATCTGTCTGTAAACAATTGTTGGAAAATGACTTGTGTCATGCACAAAGTAGATGTCCTAACCGACTTGCCAAAACTATAGTTTGTTAACAAGAAATTTGTGGAGTGGTTGAAAAAACAAGTTTTAATGACTTCAACCTAAGTTTATGTAAACTTCTGACTTCAACTGTACATTAAAATTAACAAAATTCTGATGTTGACATCATGTCATCTCCTGGTAACAATGGCGCCGGAAGAAATGGCTGCAGTTTTATGGACTCTTAACCAACCGTGCTATTTTGTGTGTTTTTTTGTATTGTTTGTAACTTGTTTTGTACATTAATGTTGCTGCTACCGTCTCTTATGACCGAATAGAGCTTCTGCTGGCGGTTATACACTGTATCGGCAGGATAGAACAGCAGCCTCTGGTAAGACAAAGGGTGGCGGTCTATGTATATTTGTAATCAACAGCTGGTGCACGATATCTATGGAAGTCTCAAGGTTTTGCTCGCCTGAGCTATAGTATCTCATGATACGCTGTAGACCACACTATCTACCAAGAGAGTTTTCATCTATATTCTTCGTCGCTGTCTATTTACCACCACAAACCGATGCTGGCACTAAGACCGCACTCAATGAACTGTATACGGCCATAAGCAAACAGGAAAACGCTCATCCAGAGGCGCCGGTCCTAGTGGCCGGGGACTTTAATGCATGGAAACTTAAATCCATTTTACCTAATTTCTACCAGCATGTTAAATGTGCAACCAGAGGGAAACAAACTCTACACCACCTTTACTCCACACACAGAGACACGTACAAAGCTCTCACTCGCCCTCCATTTGGCAAATCAGACCATAATTCTGATTCCTGTTTACAAGCAAAAACTAAAGCAGGAAGCATCAGTGACTCGGTCAATAACAAAGTGGTCAGATGAAGCAGATGCTAAGCTACAGGACTGTTTTGCTAGCACATTCTGGAATATGGTCCGGGATTCTTCCGATGGCGTTGAGGAGTACACCACATCAGTCACTGGCTTCATCAATAAGTGCATCGATGACGTCGTCCCCACAGTGACTGTACGTACATACCGCAACCAGAAGCCATGGATTACAGGCAACATCCGCACTGAGCTAAAGGGTAGAGCTGCCGCTTTCAAGGAGTGGGACTCTAACCCGGAAGCTTATAAGAAATCCCGCTATGCCCTCCGACGAACCATCAAACAGGCAAAGCGTCAATACAGGACTAAGATCGAATCATACTACACCGGCTCCGACGCTCGTCGGATGTGGCAGGGCTTGCAAACTATTACAGACTACAAAGGGAAGCACAGCCGCGAGCTGACCAGTGACACGAGCCTACCAGACGAGCTAAATCACTTTTATGCTCGCTTCGAGGCAAGTAACACTGAAACATGCATGAGAGCATCAGCTGTTCCGGACGACTGTGTGATCACGCTCTCCTTAGCCGAGTAAGACCTTTAAACGGGTCAACATTCACAAGGCCGAAGGGCCAGACGGATTACCAGGACGTGTACTCCGAGCATGCGCTGACCAAATGGCAAGTGTCTTCACTGACATTTTCAACCTCTCCCTGTCTGAGTCTGTAATACCAACATGTTTCAAGCAGACCACCATAGTCCCTGTGCCCAAGAATACTAAGGTAACCTGCCTAAATGACTACTGACCCGTAGCACTCACGTCTGTAGCCATGAAGTGCTTTGAAAGGCTGGTCATGGCTCACATCAACACCATTATCCCATAAACCCTAGACCCACTCAAATTTGCATACCGCCCCAACAGATCCACAGATGATGCAATCTCTATTGCGCTCCACACTGCCCTTTCACACCTGGAGAAGAGGAACACCTATGTGAGAATGCTATTCATTGAGTACTGCTCAGCGTTCAACACCATAGTGCCCTCAAAGCTCATCACTAAGCTAAGGACCCTGGGACTGAACACCTCCCTCTGCAAATGGATCCTGGACTTCCTGACGGGCCGCCCCCAGGTGGTAAGGGTAGGTAACAACACATCCGCCACGCTGATCCTGAACACGTGGGCCCCTCAGGGGTGCGTGCTCAGTCCCCTCCTGTACTCCCTGTTCACTCATGACTGCATGGCCAGGCACGACTCCAACACCATCATTAAGTTTTATGATGACACAACAGTGGTAGGCCTGATCACCGACAACGACGAGACAGCCTATAGGGAGGAGGTCAGAAACCTGGCCGTGTGGTGCCAGGACAACAACCTCTCCCTCAACGTGATCAAGACAAAGGAGATGATTCTGGACTACAGGAAAAAGAAGAGGACTGAGCACGCCCCCATTCTCATCGACGGGGCTGTAGTGGAGCAGGTTGAGAGCTTCAAGTTCCTTGGTGTCCACATCACCAACAAACTAACATGGTCCAAGCACCACAAGACAGTCGTGAAGAGGGCACGACAAAACCTATTCCCCCTAAGGAGACTTAAAAGATTTGGCATGGGCCTCAGATCCTCAAAAGGTTCTACAGCTGCACCATCTAGAGAATCCTGACTGGTTGCATCACTGCCTGGTATGGCAACTGCTCGGCCTCCGACCGCAAGGCACTACAGAGGGTAGTGCGTATGGCCCAGTACATCGCTGGGGCCAAGCTTCCTGCCATCCAGGACCTCTATACCAGGCGGTGTCAGAGGAAGACCCTAAAAATTGTCAGACTCCAGCCACCCTAGTCATAGACTGTTCTCTTAGCTACCTCACGGCAAGCGGTACCGGAGCGCCAAGTCTAGGTCCAAGAGGCTTCTAAACAGCTTCTACCCCCAAGCCATAAGACTCCTGAACATCTAATCAAATGGCTACCCAGACTATTTGCATTGCCTGCCCCCCCTCTTTTACACTGCTCCTACTCTCTGTTTATTATCCATGCATAGTCACTTTAATAACTCTACCTACATGTACATATTACCTCAATTAGGGAAATACCGAGCACAGTATATGACTGTGGTCTGTGTTGGCCCTCTACAATGTGAGAGCATACAGAGAGAGGAAACCACAATAGGGCTGGCCTCTGGCCTGTCAGGACTCTGCACTGGGGTCTTAATCTGAACGGCCATGCTGTGGTGGTGCATTCCTGTGTGTGCTGCATTAATGCTCTATTGTTCAGATAATCCTTTGCTTTTGTAGAGTAATCCTAACAACTCAATGAGCTATGAAAAATCCCTTTCCCTAACTGACTAACGTTGTGATAGTGATACTGAGGCAGGCTTACTGTTCACTTATCATTCCACAAAATATTTAAACATATGCACTATGTAGAAATCGCTCCGCCATTTCCTGGTTGCAAAAATTCTAATAGTTAGCCTAATTTCAGTTTATGTGACAAAATAAGCAAGTATAGTGTAGAGAATCATTTATACAATCCAACAATATTGTATTCAACTGTTTTGAAGCTGTTGTACAAAACCGAAAATAAAAGACGCAAAAATGAAACTTAAGACCAGGAAGCATAGAAATAGTGTTGTGGTTGTAATTTTTATCATGTATGATATGTGTATATTATAAATACATCATGAGACTCGTAATAAGACTAAGCAATTAGCCTATTAAAATGTTTATTTGACTCCATAAAGATAATTGGCAATATGCAAGAGACTATGGTTGAGTTACAGTAATAGGCAATGGAGAAATGTCTGAGAATGGAATTCTAAATACAAGTGTATTTAATTACTTTGTAAAATGAATGGATTCACACACAAGGCATCAGCTTAAGTTACAAAGCATTAACAAGCATTACAAGGCATTATTTTAAGCATGGTGAGAGAGAGAGGGAGAGAGAAACCATAGCCTGAAAGGCCATGCCCCAAAAGTCCATGGGGTGGAGAGAGGAAGAAATAAATAAATAAATAAAGGGTATTTCACCACAGCAGATCAGGAACAAATAAGAGAATGAACAATGAATCTTAGACCCTTTTGTAAGCATCTGAGTTGTAAGGATTCAAAACTTGAGTTGTTGACCAATAGTGTTACTCTAAAGTTAACCTCCAATCAGATATCAGACCTACATGATGTAACCTCTGCTTCTCAGAGGTGTGACAATTCAACACAGAGAATGCTGAATTCCTAAGACAACAGAGGAAATGAATACAGTTTATAAGAGTCACTTTGGGGGCTGGGCTGCCCTACATAATCCTCCTTTGGACGCATCTGATTCTGCATCAGACAGAAGTGTTCAAAACCGGACGGATTGGAGCCAAGACAATGCAGGAGTGGCTTCAGGACAAGTCTCTGGATGTCCTTGAGTGGCCCAGCCAGAGCCCAAACTTGAACCTGATCGAACATCTCTGGAGAGACCTGAAAATAGCTGTGCCGGGACGCTCCCCATCCAACCTGACAGAACTTGAGAGGATCTGCAGAGAAGAATGGGAGAAACTCCTCAAATACAGGAGAAAGCTCAAAATCTACCCTATGCTGCAAGTAGAATTGACATGGTCTGTCTCTACCTAAATCCCAACATTTCTGCATCGTATGACCACTTCTGTGATAAGAGTTACAAAACCTAACTGAATAGTTGGTTCTACTCTGTGGGCCTGCAGGCTGCCTAAAATGTACAGGAGGATTTCCTCTACCTAGGTTCCAACAACGCCTGATCATATGCCCTTCCCTTTTACAGAAATCACAACAACGCTTTGTGGGCTGTGTGGGATTATCCTCTGTACCTGTCCCAATAGCTGCAATGGGAGCTATTTTGGTAGCTTGGCCCGTTCGCACACCAGAGAGGAAGCATTACAAGGCATTATTCCAAGCATATAGATCCTAAGGTTAACTTACTCGACAAAGCATGAACAAAGAGATGCTTACTAGACCAAAGGCCTAGAAGTCTAGGAAATGATAATTGATCATATAACCTTCCTCCATGGACTGGATGCAGAATAAGAGAGAGAACAAAGGCATTTCATTCCATTTATAACATCTGAAAGTGTAACCTTTCAATCCAAGACCAACCACCATTGGCCAATCAAACGATACCAAGTTTACAGTGTAACCTGACCACCAAGGCCCAATCTCCACAGGGTGTCACAGCATTTAAAGGCTTGTGTGGGGAATGAGACCAAAGTAAATGAGACAGAATTCCTGAGAGGACAATAAAATCCCTTTGAGAGTAATTTAGAGTTCACCCTGTAGATATACAAGTTACCACAGAGATAATACATCCATATAGATAGCATCAGAGTTATCCTCAGTGAACAAGTTTCGGGAGGGGGATAGGGCTGACAAGTCCTTTGGCATTGACCTTTGTCTTCCTTGTGCTCCTGGACCATTTGCCATGCAACTCCAGGTGTCAGAGAGCACATCAGTTAGGGCCGAGCCTACAATGGCACACATAGAACAGATCTACCGCTTGCTTTCAATAAGAATGACAGATCTATAACTCACATTTCTATGTGAATTTGGTTGGGCCGCTCAAAAAATTACATATTGCAGCTTTAAAACTAAAAAGTAAAATCTGGCCATCATCCGTTTGAAAAAACGAACAAACTGTCACCATGTTGAAAATGTCCAGGATAAATGACATTCAAAGCATATTTTTGATCTCGCCTGGTACCCTAGTGTATTTGCTGTAGCCAACTTTTCTATTGTTGTCAAGCCATACACATCTTTGGCATGCCAACAAACGGACACAGAGAGCAGTTGGCTAAAGCTCAACCAGAATGGACCACCTGGCTAATTCTGATGCCTTTGTTTAAAAAAATGACTGACAAGGTTTTCTTTTTTTTAAGACTGATTTGACGTGGATGACACATGAGGGTTGTTGCGTTATAATCTTTTTTGACATATCAAAGCTTTGAGTTGTAAAAGGTAGAAAAAGAACTACAATATATAAAGATTTAATTAAACATAATGGTAAAACGTTTTTAATGAATTATATTCTATTTTATCAGGACATTATATGATCCATTATTAGATTCCATTCATTGATTTTAGAGTATTTAATTTTATTGTGTTAAGATAAAGGAAGCAATAGGAATTTAATTATTAAGACCATAAGGGTTTTATGGTGCTATGCCCTGTTTCAGATGGTGGTCTAGCAGGGTGTGGGCTATAGCCTGGTCAAGTTAAAAAGTTCAGCTATGGTCATGCTGATTAGCAGAAAAATCGACCCCACTAGCACAAAGCAGCTTAACCATGACCCTACTGGAGGATACAATCTTTCCCAACGATCTCAATTGAAATATCCCACCCACCCCATACCATGTTCAGAAAACAATGTTTTCACACCCACTGGCCACCCAGCCAAACCTCGACCCTCAGATACCTCTCTTTGACTGACCGTGCGTGGGCTGTGGTGGGGTAGGTGGGTGGCCGGTATGGGTACCAAGAACAGGGACTCAAAAAACTCACATGATGTCTAATTAGCCACATGAGATAAATCCTCCTGGTCTCCTGGGCCGCTGTCTCCCCTCTCTCCTGTCTCTTCTCATCAGTTCCACAGGGAAGTAGATCCTAATGCCCCTTCGGTTACTTACCACTGCTGAGTTCCAAATGGCACCCTATATCAGGGCACATAGGGCTCTGGTCAAAAGTAGTGCACTATGCAGGGAATAGGGTGCCATTTGGGATGCACAATCTGTCTTACTCTTTGGCTATGCTAAACGGTTAGCCACCATGTTCGGTTAGCCACCATGTTTCTCTGTCTCACTCTCTCTCTCTACTCCTGTTCTTTGCAGCAGGAGCTCCTGTGAGGTTTCTCTCTACTGACTGACTGTGTGGTGGAAGAAGAGTTGTCCTTGTGAAGCACCAGGAGGAAGGGAAGGCCGGCCAATACATCCTGTCCTCTTCTGAATAAGCTGTAGGCCAGTTCTACTACAGTATAACTGCAGCATTATGATGCCAGACAGACCCATTCTACCCCTGTTTCTCCTGGCGTTCTGCTGCTCAGCATTTGCAGGTAAGTCATCTTTGGCTGCTTATCTATCTGTAGACATAGGGATTTTTGAATGATAAATTATAGGCTATGTTTTTTTTATACAAATGTTCAAAGAAAGATAAGAATGAAGGCTTTTGGTAATACAGTAGCAAAACATGTATCAATCAATCAATCAATTTTATTTTATATAGCCCTTCTTACATCAGCTAATATCTCGAAGTGCTGTACAGAAACCCAGCCTAAAACCCCAAACAGCTAGTAATGCAGGTGTAGAAGCACGGTGGCTAGGAAAAACTCCCTAGAAAGGCAAAACCTAGGAAGAAACCTAGAGAGGAACCAGGCTATGAGGGGTGGCCAGTCCTCTTCTGGCTGTGCCGGGTGGAGATTATAACAGAACCATGCCAAGATGTTCAAAAATGTTCATAAGTGACAAGCATGGTCAAATAATAATCAGGAATAAATCTCAGTTGGCTTTTCATAGCCGATCATTTAGAGTTGAAAACAGCAGGTCTGGGACAGGTAGGGGTTTCGTAGCCGCAGGCAGAACAGTTGAAACTGGAATAGCAGCAAGGCCAGGCGGACTGGGGACAGCAAGGTGTCATCATGCCCGGTAGTCCTGACGTATGGTCCTAGGGCTCAGGTTCTCAGAGAGAAAGAGAGAACGAGAGAATTAGAGAGAGCATACTTAAATTCACACAGGACACTGGATAAGACAGGAGAAGTACTCCAGGTATAACCAACTAACCCCCAGCCCCCCCGACACATAAACTACTGCAGCATAAATACTGGAGGCTGAGACAGGAGCGGTCCGGAGACACTGTGGCCCCATCCGAAGAAACCCCGGACAGGGCCAAACAGGAAGGATATAACCCCACCCACTCCGCCAAAGCACAGCCCCCGCACCACTAGAGGGATATCCCCAACCACCAACTTACAATCCTGAGACAAGGCCGAGTATAGCCCACAGAGGTCTCCACCACAGCACAAACCAAGGGGGGCGCCAACCCAGACAGGAAGATCACGTCAGTAACTCAACCCACTCAAGTGACGCACCCCCCAGGGACGGCATGAAAGAGCACCAGCAAGCCAGTGACTCAGCCCCTGCAACAGGGTTAGAGGCAGAGAACCCCAGTGGAGAGGGGAACCGGCCCGGCAGAGACAGCAAGGGCTGTTCGTTGCTCCAGCCTTTCCGTTCACCTTCACACTCCTGGGCCAGACTACACTCAATCATATGACCTACTGAAGAGATAAGTCTTCAGTAAAGACTTAAAGGTTGAGACCGAGTCTGCGTCTCTCACATGGGTAGGCAGACTGTTCCATAAAAATGGAGATCTATAGGAGAAAGCCCTGCCTCCCGCTGTTTGCTTAGAAATTCTAGGGACAATTAGGAGGCCTGCGTCTTGTGACCGTAGCGTACGTATTGGTATGTACGGCAGGACCAACTCGGAAAGATAGGTAGGAGCAAGCCCATGTAACGCTTTATAGGTTAACAGTAAAACCTTGAAATCAGCCCTTGCCTTAACAGGAAGCCAGTGTAGGGAAGCTAGCACTGGAGTAATATGATCAAATTTCTTGGTTCTAGTCAGGATTCTAGCAGCCGTATTTAGCACTAACTGAAGTTTATTTAGTGCTTTATCCGGGTAGCCGGAAAATAGAGCATTGCAGTAGTCTAATCTAGAAGTAACAAATGCATGGATTAATTTTTCTGCATCATTTTTGGACAGAAAATTTCTGATTTTTGCAATGTTACGTAGATGGAAAAAAGCTGTCCTTGAAACAGTCTTGATATGTTCGTCAAAAAGAGAGATCAGGGTCAAGAGTAACGCCTAGGTCCTTCACAGTTTTATTTGAGACGACTTTACAACCATCAAGATGAATTGTCAGATTTAACAGAAGATCTCTTTGTTTCTTGGGACCTAGAACAAGCATCTCTGTTTTGTCCGAGTTTAAAAGTAAAAAAGTTTTCAGCCATCCACTTCCTTATGTCTGAAACACAGGCTTCTAGCGAGGGCAATTTTGGGGCTTCACCATGCTTCATTGAAATGTACAGCTGTGTGTCATCCGCATAGCAGTGAAAGTTAACATTATGTTTTCGAATAACATCCCCAAGAGGTAAAATATATAGTGAAAACAATAGTGGTCCTAAAACGGAACCTTGAGGAACACCGAAATGTACAGTTGATTTGTCGGAGGACAGACCATTCACAGAGACAAACTGATATCTTTCCGACAGGTAGGATCTAAACCAGGCCAGAACTTGTCCGTGTAGACCAATTTGGGTTTCCAGTCTCTCCAAAAGAATGTGGTGATCGATGGTGTCAAAGGCAGCACTAAGGTCTAGTAGCATCAATGAATTTTTGTGTTGTCTGAGAATTTATAGCACGACTTTTGATGCTCCTTGGTTGGGGTCTGAGCAGATTATTTGTTGCGATTGCAAACGTAATAAAATGGTGGTCCGATAGTCCAGGATTTTGTGGAAAAACATTAAGATCTACAACATTTATTCCATGGGACAAAACTAGGTCCAGAGTATGACTGTGGCAGTGAGTAGGTCCAGAGACATGTTGGACAAAACCCACTGAGTCGATAATGGCTCCGAAAGACTTTTGGAGTGGGTCTGTGGACTTCTCCATGTGAATATTAAAATCACCAAAAAATTAGAATATGATCTGCTATGACTACAAGGTCTGATAGGAATTCAGGAAACTCAGAGAGGAACGCTGTATATGGCCCAGGAGGCCTGTAAACAGTAGCTATAAAAAGTGATTGAGTAGGCTGCATAGATTTCATGACTAGAAGCTCGAAAGATGAAAACGTCATTTTTTTTTTTGTAAATTGAAATTTGCTATCGTAAATGTTAGCAACACCTCCGCCTTTGCGGGATGCACGGGGAATATGGTCACTAGTGTAACCAGGAGGTGAGGCCTCATTTAACACAGCAAATTCATCAGGCTTAAGCCATGTTTCAGTCAGGCCAATCACATCAAGATTATGATCAGTGATTAGTTCATTGACTATGACTGCCTTTGAAGTGAGGGATCTAACATTAAGTAACCCTATTTTGAGATGTGAGGTATCACGATCTCTTTCAATAATGGCAGGAATGGAGGAGGTCTTTATCCTAATAAGATTGCTAGGGTGAACACCACCATGTTTAGTTTTGCCCAACCTAGGTCGAGGCACAGACACAGTCTCAATGGGTATGGCTGAGCTGACTACACTGACTATGCTATTGGCAGACTCCACTAAGCTGGCAGGTTGGCTAACAGCCTGCTGCCTGGCCTGCACCCTATTTCACTGTGGGGCTAGAGGAGTTAGAGCCCTATCTATGTTGGTAGATAAGAGGAGAGCACCCCTCCAGTTAGGATGGAGTCCGTCACTCCTCAGCAGGTCAGGCTTGATCCTGTTTGTGGGTGAGTCCCAGAAAGAGGGCCAATTATCCACAAATGTTATCTTTTGGGAGGGGCAGAAAACAGTTTTCAACCAGCGATTGAGTGCTGAGACTCTGCTGTAGAGCTCGTCACTTCCCCTAACTGGGAGGGGGCCAGAGACAATTACTCGATGCCGACACATCTTTCTAGCTGATTTACACGCTGAAGCTATGTTGCACTTGGTGACCTCTGACTGTTTCATCCTAACATCGTTGGTGCCGACGTGGATAACAATATCTCTATACTCTCTACACTCGCCAGTTTTAGCTTTAGCCAGCACCATCTTTAGATTAGCCTTAACGTCGGTAGCCCTGCCCCCTGGTAAACAGTGTATGATCGCTGGGTGATTCGTTTTAAGTCTAATACTGCGGGTAATGGAGTCGCCAATGACTAGGGTTTTCAATTTGTCAGAGCTAATGGTGGGAGCCTTCGGAGTCTCAGACCCCGTAACGGGAGGAGTAGAGACTAGAGAAGACTCAGACTCAGACTCCGACTCGCTACATAATGGGGAAAACCGGTTGAAGGTTTCTGTCGGCTGAATGAGCGACACCGGTTGAGCATTCCAACAGTATTTCCCTCCAGAAGCCATGAGAAAGTTGTCCGGCTGCGGGGACTGTGCGGGGGGATTTATACTAACATTACTGTCTGTACTTACTGGTGGCACAGACGCTGTTTCTTCCTTTCCTACACTGATATTACCCTTGCCTAACGATTGCGTCTGAAGCTGGGCTTGTAGCACAGCTATTCTCGCCGTAAGGCGAGAATTCTCCTGTATATTATGAGTACAGCGAGTACAGCGACTGCAATTAGAAGACATCATGTTAATGTTACTACTTAGCTTCGGCTGTTGAAGATGTTGATGAACCATGTCCAGGTAAAGCGTCCGGAGTGAAAAAGTTGAATAAGGGAAAAAAGTTGCGATGGAAAAAAGGAAAATAACGTAAAGTTGGCAGCTAAAACGCACAGGAAAATGACTCTTCTGTCTCGGGATAAACGTCCGGGGTGAAAAAGTTTAACGAAAAAAGATGAGTGAGGACAAAACTAAAAAGTTGGTAAATTTGTTGAACACAGAGATTGATTAAACGTTTATTAAAAGTAAAACGTGAATAGTTTGTTAGGTAGCCAAGTAGCAACAAACAGCAGAGCAGCACGGAGACAATGCGGAAGCGAGACGGAAGTTTAGTGCTAGATGTTTTCTATGTGAGTAGTCAATGCATGCTCTTATCTATTGAGTCTTCACTGTGGAAGGCAGCCAAGCAGTGGAATCACTCTTAGGAACTGGAAGCACACTTTGCACTCCGGGCCTCATCAGGGCGAGCCTGGTGTTGCCTGTTTTTTCAGGCAATCACAAATCGCCCCACACTCTGGGAATTTCCCCTGTTTCTCTCAGCAGGCAGGCCTCCCCAGAGAAGAGAGTGGTTGTTGGAGCTCTGAGACTGAGGCAGGGCTGAGGCAGGGCTGAGGCAGGGCTGAGGCAGGGCTGAGGCAGGAAGAAAGTGCTGACAGCTTCGATCTCACAGCAGGTCCAGAAGGCCTCCATAATGTCTTCACGTGTATCTGCCAGATTGATTGAAATGAGATTCAGGCGAAGCCAAAAGCACTGTGATTTACAGCTGCTTGGCAAGGCAGACTGCAGAGATAGGAGAGAAGAAGAAAACAACAACACGCAAATAAACAAAAAAGATTATGCCTGCAGCAAACCTGTGGTTATGTGGCAGGCTTTCAGATGTTGAAGACTCAGTCTGCTTATCAACATTGGGTTCCACTTTAAATAAACTTAATAAACCACTTGTAAGACCTATGTAGGTGCTTCAGAAATATTAATAAGCAAATGGATGTAATTACCTTTTATATCACCCTTTATGGAGCATGATTATGATTGTAAATGATTTGTGAAGCATTTATGTAGTGTTTATCTAGACCTTTGAATCCTGTAAATCAGGGATCATCAACTACAGTAGATGCAGCTGCGGTCCGATTTTATCTTGAGTGGATGGTCGGGGGCCCGGAACATAATTTCAAATAATTTGTATACTGCAAATTGACCACAAGAAGCCCAAACAGATATAATATTTGACTAAAACATAATAATTTCAAACCTTGCTTACATTTTTATACAATCATGTGTCTCTCTATTATACGTGGGAATAATTGGGTGCAGATTTCCAAAATTATAGTCACTTGGAACTGATTTCCTGGTGTTTTAACAGTCTTTTATGCCAACAATGATTTAAAAAAAGAAATATATATATATACACACTACATGACCAAAAGTATGTGGACACCTGCTCGTCGAACATCTCATTCCAAAATCATGGGCATTAATATGGAGTTGGTCCCCCCTTTGCTGCTATAACAGCCTCCACTCTTCTGGGAAGGCTTTCCACTAGATGTTGGAACATTGCTGCGGGGACTTGCTTCCATTCAGCCACAAGAGCATTAGTGAGGTCAGGCACTGATGTTAGGCGATTAGGCCTGGCTCACAGTCGGCATTCCAATTAATCCCAAAGGTGTTCGATGGGGTTGAGGTCAGGGCTCTGTGCAGGCCAGTCAAGTTCTTTCACACCGATCTCGACAAACCATTTCTGTATGGACCTCGTTTTGTGCACAGGGAATTGTCATGCTGAAACAGGAAAGGGCCTTCCCCAAACTGTTGCCACAAAGTTGGAAGCACACAATCGTCTAGAATGTCATTGTATGCTGTAGCGTTAAGATTTCCCTTCACGGGAACTAAGGGTCCAAGCCGAACCATGGAAAACAGCCCCAGACCATTTTTCCTCCTCCACCAAACTTTACAGTTGGCACTATGCATTCCGGCAGGTAGCGTTGTCCTTGCATCCACCAAACACAGATTCGTCCGTCGGACTGCCAGATGGTGAAGCGTGATTAATCACTCCAGAGAACGTGTCTCCACTGCTCCAGAGTCCAATGGCGGCACGCTTTACACCACTCCAGCCGACGCTTGGCATTGCGCATTGTGATCTTAGGCTTGTGTGCGGCTGCTTGGCCATGGAAACCCATTTCATGAAGCTCCCGACGAACAGTTCTTGTGCTGACGTTGCTTCCAGAGGCAGTTTGGAACTCGGTAGTGAGTGTTGCAACCGAGGACAGATGATATTTACATGCTTCAGCACTCGGCGGTCCCATTCTGTGAGCTTGTGTGATCTACCACTTCGCGGCTGAGCTGTTGTTGCTCCTAGACGTTTCCACTTCACAATACCAGCACTTATAGTTGACCGGGGCAGCTCTAGCAGGGCAGAAATTTGATGAACTGACTTGTTAGAAAGGGGGCATCCTATGACGGTGCCACGTTGAAGGTCACTGGCCTTGCTGAAAAGCTCATTCTACTGCCAATGTTTGTCTATTGAGATTGCATGGCTGTGTGCTCGATTTTATACACCTGTCAGCAACAGGTGTGGCTAAAATAGCCGAATCCACTAATTTGAAGGGGTGTCCACATACTTTTGTATATATGTATATAGTGTACATAAAAAATACAGTGTATATACCGTATTGTTTTGCTCAGAAAACTTGAGGGGGCAAATAAATCCACCCGCGGGCCAAATTCCGAAGTTGTGGAACCCTGCTGTAAATGACTTAATCTTAAAGTATGACCCAACATAGAAAATATTTGTATTTCATTGTGAGTGCCTGAAGTGGAACGTTTTGATAATGACCATCATTACAACCTCAGCTTTGGCTGCAGTCTTTGCACTATTCTCTGTAGGCAGTTACCACTCTCTCTAGAGACTTGATGTTGACTATACAGCAAATAATAGCGGTCCAGGCTGGATCTGCTGTGAGTGGAGCAAACGCTATCTCTCCCACATTGACACAATGAGCTCACGCATGATATTTTCCACAAAATTCTTCCACTTGCACTCTGCTGCCAGCATTGCTGCATGTCCCAATACACCTCCACCTCACAACACACAAACACACAAACACACAAACACACACACACACACACACACACACACACACACACACACACACACACACACACCTGCCAAATTGACTTACAGTAACAGTGTTTAAACATTCCACACTAGCTAATAGATGACCAGCACATTGTATACAGTACATCTTAGATTGTGTTCATCATCATAAGGTGTAGTGTTTTCTAGTTACATGAGTAATATTTGTGAAGATCCTGCTGATGAAAGATGTTACTCTTACATTGTCTCAGTAGTTCGACCAATTAAGTGGTGTTAAAGACGTGACAAGCCTTGTGCTGAAGTGTGTGCCAAAAAAACTTGAAGGTGACTCTGAAAGATCACCAAAAAGACTATGAAACAAATAGAGATTCAAAGATAACAAATTATACTACAGAAGAGGTAAATAAGAGGAGAACGGGAACATTGCATCTTTGTTTTTGTTACACCTTCCAGCTTCTCTAAGTCCTTCTGAAGTCTCATCAAATACGGCCAGCGATCTCGCTCCCTCTCTTTTAGTCATGCTACAGTAAACAGTCACATCTGCCCTGTGAACTTGTCAGAAGGGCTCTTAGTTACGTAATGTTTAAATTGGTCAGTGATGAATCTTCTCTCATTGTAATGCAATCCAGGATACAAGCCATAACTCTCTCTGAAGTTTTACCCAAAGTACCTTGATGGCTCTCTTCCCATCTGTCTGTCTGTCTGCTCTGTCCTTCTTTGCTGCCTCTCTGTCTCTCTGTCTCTCGCTCCTCTCTCATCTCTCATCTCTTTCTCTTTCTCTTTCTGCCTCTCTCTCTCGGTCTGCTGCCTCTCTGTCTCTATCTCTCTCTCATTCTCTCTCCCTTTTCCCTGGGACTGTTTATACTTTTTGTGCATTTACCCTGCTACCTTTTCATTTCGCGTGTGCCTCTCCTCACCTTGACAAAACTCTTTATTCTCTGAAGGATATATTATGGACTGGTTGTGCCGACCTCAGGTTTCACTGTGAAATAAAAAGGGTAACCGGAGTCATGCCAGATATTAATTTGATGCACTTGCCAAAAACAGCTCAGGCAGGATGCTTGTTATACTGCAGGCACAATGCACGGCTGGTGGTTCTCTCAGAAACACACGCTCATGTGTTGAGTGCCGAGGCACTTTTTCTCCTTGAGCCGTTCACGTGTTATTATCTCATAAGCGGCTCTTTCTGATGAGTGACACATAGCCGAGAGAAAGGGGTAGTCTGAGTCTCAATTGGAAGGCATGGTGATACTGTATGTAGGGACTTTGGAATGATGACAGACACATAGATGGGCCTGAGGATTCACTCATATCAAGTTTTAACGGCTATAAAAGACAATGGTAACGTGACAAACTAAGTCAGGCACCCTGGCCTGAGTCATCAATTACTTAATTCCATGACTCCAAAGCCTGGTTCACACTGCAGGCCTTAATGCTCAAATCAGTTTTGTTTTTCAAATCCGTTGAACAAAAGGATGGCCTGTAAATCACAATCTACTGTATATCCACAATGCTGCTGTTAAGGCCTGCAGCATGAGGAGGAGACTGCCAAAATGGATTGTGCAACTGCTGTAATCTGAGGGGAGGATGGGGGAGGAAGGGGAAGAGGGGTCCAGTCCAAATCGACACACTCCGCACACACGCGCACACACACACACTCCACACACACACTGAGCCAAACTGAAGAGAGAGAGGTCCCTCCCAGCACGTTAAACCAGATGTTGGAGTGTGATTCATGCTAACAGTCAGAGCAGCCAGTCAGAGCGGTACAGAGACTATGACTGCGTACCAAATAGTAACCTATTCACTATATAGTGCACTGCTATTGACCATAGGGCTCTGTTTAAAAGTAATGCACTATGGAAGGAATAGCATGCCATTTGGGATGCACATATGACTGTGTGTGTTGTTGTAGACTAGAGAGTGGTGGGGATATTTACGTAGAAATGGGAGCCCTGCTTGCCTCGAGCGTCTCTACTTACAGACCTGGGCTCTTCCCCGCGGTTAAGTCTTTATCTCAACAACACTGCCGATGAGGGAGGAGGGAAAGACACAGGCTTTCTCTCAGCTTGAGAAAGTCATTTTGTAAGTAAGTGTAGATTTATTATTGAGATTAGTGATGAACAGCAGTGGATGTACACTGAGTGTACAAAACATTAAGAACACCTGCTCTTTCAATTACATAGACTGACCAGGTGAAAGCTATCATCCCTTATAGATGTCACTTGGTAAATCCACTTCAAACAGTGTAGATGAAGGAGAGGAGACGGGTTAAAGAAGGATTTTTAAGACTTAAGACAATTGAGACATGAATTGCATTTGTGCCATTCAGTGGGTGAATGGGCAAGACAAAATATTTAAGTGCCTATCAAATCAAATCAAATCAAATTGTATTGGTCACATACAGTGGGGAGAACAAGTATTTGATACACTGCTGATTTTGCAGGTTTTCCTACTTACAAAGCATGTAGAGCTCTGTAATTTTTATCATAGCTACACTTCAACTGTGAGAGACGGAATCTAAAACAAAAATCCAGAAAATCACATGTATGATTTTTAAGTAATTAATTTGCATTTTAATAACCTGCAAAATCGGCAGTGTATCAAATACTTGTTCTCCCCACTGTACATATATTTAGCAGATATTATTGCGGTTGTAGCGAAATGCTTGTGTTCCTAGCTCCAACAGTGCAGTAGTATCTAACAATTCACAACAATATACACAAATCTCAAAGTAAAATAATGGAATTAAGTAATATATAAATATTAGGACAAGCAATGTCACAGTGGCATTGACTAAAATACAGTAGAATAAAGTATATGAAATGAGTAAAACAGTATGTAAACAGTATTAAAGTGACCAGTGATTCCATGTCTATGTACATAGGGCATCAGCCTCTAAGGTGCAGGGTTGAGTAACCGGGTCGTAGCCGGCTACTGACAGTGACTAAGTTCAGGGCAGGGTACTGTGTGGAGGCCGGCTAGTGATGGCTATTTAACAGTCTGATGGCCTTGAGATAGAAGCTGTTTTTCAGTCTATCTGTCTCACCTTTGATGCACTTAGCGGCTGGGGAGAAGTCTGTCCATAATAAAGCCCTGCTCTGCCTTAACAGCACTATCAACAAGACAGGTCCTACGGGCCCTAGTTTTTTCGCACCTGGACTACTGTTCAATCGTGTGGTCAGGTGCCACGAGAAGGGACTTAGGAAAATTGCAATTGGCTCAGAACAGGGCAGCACGGCTGGCCCTTAGATGTACACAGAGAGCTAACATTAATAATATGCATGTCAATCTCTCATTGCTCAAAGTGGATAGAGATTGACTTCATCACTACTTGTATGTGTGAGAGGTATTGACATGTTGAATGCACCGAGCTGTCTGTTTGAACTACTGGCACACAGCTCGGACACCCATGCATACCCCACAAGACATGCCACCAGAGGTCTCTTCACAGTCCCCAAGTCCAGAACAGACTATGGGAGGGGCACAGTACTATATAGAGCCATGACTACTTGGAACTCTATTCCACATCAAGTAACTCATGCAAGCAGCAAGCAGATAAAAATACCTTATGGAACAGCGGGGACTGTGAAGCAACACAAACATAGGCACAGACACATGCATACAAACACACAATAACAAAACGTTTTGAGAATGACACAAGTATTGGTCTTCAAAAAGTTCGTTACTTCAGTGTTATGAGATATTTTTGTCAGATGTTACTATGTTATACTGAAGTATAATTACAAGCATTCCATAAGTGTCAAAGGCTTTTATTGACAATTACATTAAGTTTATGCAAAGAGCCAATATTTGCAGTGTTGACCCTTCTTTTTCAAGACCTCTGCAATCCGCCCTGTCAATTAACTTCTGGGCCACATCCTCACTGATAATCAATGCTTGGAGTTTGTCAGAATTTGTGGGTTTTTGTTTGTCCACCCGCCTCTTGAGGATCGACCACAAGTTCTCAATGGGATTAAGGTCTGGGGAGTTTCCTGGCCATGGACCCAAAATTTCGATGTTTTGTTCCCCGAGCCACTTAGTTATCACTTTTGCCTTATGGCAAGGTGCTCCATCATGCTAGAAAAGGCATTGGTGGTCACCAAACTGTTCTTGGATGGTTGGGAGAAGTTGCTCTCGGAGGATGTGTTGGTACCATTCTTTATTCATGTCTGTGTTCTTAGGCAAAATTGGGAGTGAGCACACTCCCTTGGCTGAGAAGCAACCCCACACATGAATGGTCTCAGTATGCTTTACTGTTGGCATGAAACAGGACTGATGGTAGCGCTCACCTTGTCTTCTCCGGACAAGTTGTTTTCCCAGATCCCGCAGCTGAATCAACTTTAGGAGACGGTCCTGGCACTTGCTGGACTTTCTTGGGCGCCCTGACGCCTTCTTCACAACAATTGAACCTCTCTTCTTGAAGTTCTTGATGATCCGATAAATGGTTGATTTAGGTGCAATCTTACTAGCAGCAATATCCTTGCCTGTGAAGCCTTTTTTGTGCAACCATGGTTAACAGAGGAAGAACAATGATTTCAAGCACCACCCTCCTTTTAAAGCTTCCACTCTGTTATTCTAACTCAATCAGCATGACAGAGTGATCTCCAGCCTTGTCCTCGTCAACACTCTCACCTGTGTTAACGAGAGAATCACTGACATGATGGCAGCTGGTCCTTTTGTGGCAGGGCTGAAATGCAGTGGAAATGTTTTTTTGGGATGAAGTTCATTTTCATGGCAAAGAGGGACTTTGCAATTAATTGCAATTCATCTGATCACTCTTCATGACATTCTGGAGTATATGCAAATTGCCATCATCAAAACTGAGGCAGCAGACTTTGTGAAAATTAGTATTTGTGTCATTCTCAAAACTTTTGACCACGACTGTACACACATGCAGACATGTATTTTGTGTTATGTGGTAGTAGAGTAGGGGCCTGAGGTCACACACTTAATGTGTTGTGAAATATGTTGTGAATGTATTGTAATGTCTTTAAAATTGTATAACTGCCTGAATTTTGCTGGACCCCAGGAAGAGTAGCTGCTGCCCCGCCTTATCGAACCATAATTAAGGGGATCCATAATAAATACAAATACAAATACCTGTACTGACCTCGCCTTCTGGATGATAGCGGGGTGAACAGGCTGTGGCTCGGATGGTTGATGTCTTTTTGGCCCTCCTGTGACATCTGGTGCAGTAGGTGTCCTGGAGGGCAGGCAGTGTGCGGGCGGTTTAGTTGCCGTACCAGGCGGTGATACAGCCAGACAGGATTCTCTCAGTGGTGCATCTGTAAAAGTTTGTGAGGGTCTTAGGGGCCAAGCCAAATTTATTCAGCCTCCTGAGGTTGAAGAGGCGCTGTTGCGCCTTCTTCACCACACTGTCTGTGTGGGTGGACCATTTCAGATTGTCAGGGATGTGTATGCCAAGGAACTTGAAGCTTTTCACCTTCTCCACTGCGGTCTCGTCGATGTGTATGGGGGCATGCTCTCTCTGCTGTTTCCTGAAGTCCACGATCAGGGAGGGAGAGGTTATTTTCCTGGCACCACTCCGCCAGGGCCCTCACCTCCTCCTTGTAGGCTGTCTCGTCATTGTTGGTAATCAGGCCTACTACTGTTGTGTCATCTGCAAACTTGATGATTGAGTTGGAGGTGTGCGTGGCAACACAGTCATGGGTGAACAGGGAGTACAGGAGGGGGCTGAGCATGCACCCTTGTGGGGCCCCTGTGTTGAGGATCAGCGTAGTAGAGGTGTTGTTTCCTACCTTCACCACCTGGTGGCGGCCCTTCAGGAAGTCCAGGACCCAGTTGCACAGGGCGGGGTTCAGACCCAGGGCCCGAGCTTAATGATGAGCTTGAAGGGTACGATGGTGTTGAAGGCTGAACTTTAGTCAATTAACAGTATTCTTACATAGGTATTGCTCTTGTCCAGATGGGATAGGGCAGTGTGCAGTGCAACGGCGATTGCATTGCGATCTATTGGGGTGGTATGCAAATTGAAGTGGGTCTAGGATGTCAGGTAAGGTGGAGGTGATATGATCCTTAACTAGCTTCTCAATGCACTTCATGATGACAGAAGTGAGTGCTACAGGGTGATAGTCATTTAGTTCAGTTACCTTTGCTTTCTTGGGTACAGGAACAATGGTGGACATCTTGAAGCGAGGGGGGACAGCAGACTGGGATAGGGAGAGATTGAATATGTCCATAAACATATTCAATATTAGAAAGGTGTTCTTAATGTTTTGTACACTCAGTTTATATGAAACTGTGGCATAATCATATATTTTTGGACTTGAGTGTAGGCGGGGGGCTAAACGGGACAGTTGAGTCATATGTCCTCTGGGGCATTCATTGCCAGAAATGAATCACTCAGACACAGGCACGCACACCTTGTACCTAAAAACTTGGCTAGTACACATTTTAGAGGTTATTCCTACTTGATCAGTGAGTCAGAGCTGGTAGCACATAGAGCTGGGTTCCACTTGCCAGTATGGTCTCACCAGAAAAACAAGCCATACTGTTACTGAAGCACCTCCGCAACACCACCTTACCTATAGCTTCCTCGAAAGCACACACATGGAGGAAGGCACTTCTCACTGTTCCAGTCTCTCTCCTCTGCTCCAGTAAGCAGTGGTCGGGTAAATAATATTCAGCCAGCACCCTAATGGGAGACCGCTGGGGTGATCCTGCATTTTCCATTGTGTTTCACAGCTCTATGAAAAAAATACAGGCAGGCCCCTGAAGGGAGGACGGAGAGAGTAAGAGTAAGGGAGTGATGTGGAGTGTGACTTCACTGAAGAAAGAGAAAGGAACAAATATTACTAGAGTGTAACTCTCTCTTGTCCTGGTGTTGGAAGAAGGTAGACAGAGTAGTAGGGCATGTCTCTGTTGTTTGCCTCTTTCATGGTAGGTTGTCAGAACTTGGCACTCTTCTTCTGACTAAGCAAGTGGGTGTGAGTTGAGTCATTTATTCACTGCAGGTTTAGCTAAAAGTCCTGATCTCTGTCCCCACATGTTTTCTGGATGGATATGAATTACTTGATATCCTCTCATTTTGAAGTTCATTATCAGGTTCTTTGTCATCACCACCAGACGTGACATGTCACTTTCTTTCTCTGCAGTAAACAATCTATATGCTTCCCTCCCTCTCCCTCCCTCATCTTAAGTAGGAGCAGGGATGTGAGTGAGTTAGCTGAAGGCTTCCAGGTGGTGGCTCTCCTCTCACCACCTCAGTCTCTCCCGAGCCTGGGACCCACCTTTCCCCCCTCCATTCCCCTCAGATAAGTTGTGCTGACAGGTCACGTCGGCTAAGCCCCACCGTCGGAAAGTTTCTTTGGAAAATATCAGCCAAGGATTCTTCCAAAGTAACAGATCCTCCTCAGTCTGAACACTAAATTACAGATATAATTTGCCTTAGATCACATGCACAGTCACACACAAACTAAATAATTATATTTTCAAGCTTGTTTTTTCACCTTGGGTCTCAGCTCTGGAAGATGGGACTTGCCTAACGAAGAGAGAGTAGTTGGTTGTGGTTAGCATCATTGCTGCTGTGTAGAGGATCGAGAGACTCATCACATTTACCACAAGGGTTTCTCCTCCACAATGTGATGCATGGTTATGTGTGAGGTGGAAAGTTATTCTGTTTATTGTATATTCGTGGGAGAAACAAACTTCTGTGAAAGTCTCACCCACGCGCCACTCTCATATTAAAACACTTGCACACTAAACTTTTTTATTAATTTCATGTCATGGTATCTTCCATTTTGTTGAGAAAAATTACCTGTTGTCCACACTGCTTGATGAACTATAACAACAATTTAAATATACTATATTTCAATTGTTCTACTGTATAAATAACAATATATTTGTCGAGCTGGTGGGCGAGCTCTGCTGTGTGGCAGTTAGTCAGATGTGTAGTTCTCTCTCATGGGGTTCTAGCGGAGGCTGATCTAAAGTCTCAGGCTCCTTTAAAATGTAAAGACCTGCCTTTGTTTTCTATTCATACTGGCCTCGCCGGCAACCCGCTGCTTCTCCTAACCCATCAGTCATAATGATGTACATAATGTATATAACAATATAATCAAAGTATTCATATGACTATAACACTAGGCGGCTAGCGCCACAGAGTGATTGATGCACTACATGACCAAAAGTATGTGGACACCTGCTCGTCGAACATCTCATTCCAAAATCATGGGCATGAATATGGAGTTGGTCCCACCGTTGCTGCTATAACAGCCTCCACTCTTCTGGGAAGGCTTTCCACTAGATGTTGGAACATTGCTGCGGGGACTTGCTTCCATTCAGCCACAAGTGTTATTGAGGTCGAGCACTGATGTTGGGAGATTAGGCCTGGCTCGCAGTCAGCTTTCCAATTCATCCCAAAGGTGTTCGATGGGGTTGAGGTCAGGGCTCTGTGCAGGCCTGTCAAGTTCTTCCATGGACCTCACTTTGTGCACTGGGGAATTGTCATCCAGGCTCTGTCGTAGCCGGCCGCGACCGGGTGACCCATGGGGCGGCGCACAATTGGCCCAGCGTCGTCCAGGGTAGGGGAGGGAATGGCAGGCAGGGATGTAGCTCAGTTGGTAGAGCATGGCGTTTGCATCACCAGGGTTGTGGGTTTGATTCCCACGGGGGGCCAATATGAAAAAATATTTTAAAAAAATAATGTATGCACTCACTAACTGTAAGTCGCTCTGGATAAGAGCGTCAGCTAAATGACTAAAATGTAAAAATGTAATGTAAATGTCATGCTGAAACAGGAAAGAGCCTTCCCCAAACTATTGCCACAAAGTAGCGTTAAGATTTCCATTCACTGGACCTAAGGGGCCTAGCCACATCATAAAAAACAGCCCCACACCATTATTCCTCCTCCACCAAACTTTACAGTTGGCACTAGGCATTGGGGCAGGTAGCGTTCTCCTGGCATCCGCCAAACCCAGATTTGTCTGTCGGGCTGCCAGATGGTGAACGTGTTTCCACTACTCCATAGTCCAATGGTGGCGAGCTTTACACCACTCCAGCCGACGCTTGGCATTGCGCATGGAGATCTTAGGCTTGTGTGCGGCTGCTCGGCCATGGAAACCCATTTCATGAAGCTCCTGACGAACAGTTATTGTGCTGACGTTGCTTCCAGAGGCAGTTCGGAACTCGGTAGTGAGTGTTGCAACTGAGGACAGAAAATTTTTACACACTACACGCTTCAGCACTCGGCGGTCCTGTTCTGTGAGCTTGTGTGGCCTACCACTTCGCGGCTGAGCCATTGTTGCTCCTAGACATTTCCACTTCACAATAACAGCACTTACAGTTGACCGGGGCAGTTCTAGCAGGGTGGAATTTTGACGAACTGACTTGTTGGAAAGGTGGCATCCTATGACGGTGCCATGTTGAAAGTCACTGAGCTCTTCAGTACGGGCCATTCTACTGTCAGTGTTTGTCTATGGAGATTGCATGGCTGTGTGCTCGATTTTCTACACCTGTCAGCAATGGGTGTGGCTGAAATAGCCGAATCCACTAATTTGAAGGGGTGTCCACATACTTTTGTATATATAGTGTTTGTTTTGGAGATAATCCCTCAAAAACTGCCCCACTATTGCCATGGCATCCAGACAACATACAGTATAATAATCCTATATATTTTTAAATCTTTACTTACTCCTCTTTGCTCCCTCTGGAACATATATCCACCTTTTCATGTTGTAATGACCCCAAATATTATTCTATTGACGTCAAAATTTCAGGCTATATCTCCATTGGAAGATTACAGTTGGTTTCATTATTTCCTGTAGAACCATGACCTAGATATTTATGTGCTGAGGCTGGATCCATAGTGTGTATATGAGTCAGTATATTTGAGGTGTAAAGGGGCTGTACTCTGTTTACCCTGATACTCAATCCCTTCCTGCTGTTTATGGTAAAAAACAAACAAGCAGGGGTACGTTTATTCAGTTGATATCACACACCACATTTATTTAGTGTGTGTACATGTCTGTCAGTGTTTCCGTTAGGAAAATGTGGCGCCGAACATTTGACAGGCAGCAATTTTTATTTATCGGACGTTTGAGCTCAGTGATATACAGTACGTTATGTTAGAATTTTCTTCTGATATACGGCCCAAAATGCACTAATAAACAACTGGCTTCAGTCAGTATGTAATTAAAAGCGTATTCCTGTCCCCAGCGTCTACAACTTCTAGCTGCTGATGTAACCTTCACAGGATCTGTATAGGACTTAGAGTCTGAAGAAGTGTTCTTTAATACTTAAAGTGAGGTGGGAGGAAACTTCACATTGGTGGTTTAACTAGACTGGCTTTTCAGCCTTTCTATTGTTGTAAAATCTTTCAGCTTTCTATTGTTGTAAAGTAAACACTAATATGAACAATACTAGACTGGCTTTTCAGCCTTTCTATTGTTGTAAAGTCGATATTAATATGAACAATACTAGACTTGCTTTTCAGCCTTTCAATTGTTGTAAAGTCAATACTAATATGAACAATACTAGACTGGCTTTTCAGCCTTTCTATTGTTGTAAAGTCAATACTAATATGAACAATACTAGACTTGCTTTTCAGCCTTTCTATAGTTGTAAAGTCAATACTAATATGAACAATACGAAGGGCCAAGATGAGAGCTGGCTGGGTGGGTCATTCAGAAAATGAATGGTGTCAGGAACAAGCAGGACAAGTGGCACTCAAGACCTTCACTGGGCCTGAAACCCTGGCAGAGAGGCCTGTGTGTGTGTGTGTGTGTGTGTGTGTGTGTGTGTGTGTGTGTGTGTGTGTGTGTGTGTGTGTGTGTGTGTGTGTGTGTCTGAGTCTGACTCACACTGGATTTGAGACCCTGAAAAGAGGCCTGAGACGGGTGGGAGGCTGAGAGAACAGGGTTAAGAGGGTGCTCCTGAGACCTCTGACAAGACTGGATGAAAGGCCCTGGGGTCTCTTTGGCGCCTGTGAGTGATGGGTGAAAGGTCATTGAAGTGGCTGGGCATTTATTCATTTACAATTCCTGTCTCCTGTTGCAAAAGGCCAAGGGACGAAAAAGCAAAAACATTTTAGATGTATGTTTATGTCACCCTCATTCTTGAATATCCAGTTATATAAAGGTGCCAACGGAAACATTTTTATCTTTCTACAACAATCCATCATAGTCAGTCATTTTTGTTAGCACATACTTAACCCTCCACTAAAGAATAGCATGACTTGGGAGAACTCTTTCTAGTCTCTACACCCATGAGTCCATACAATGCCTTGCAAAAGTTTTCAGACCCAAAAGGATTTCATCACATTTTATTGTGGGATTAAAATGGATTTAATTGTCATTTTTTGTCAACAATATCCACAAAATACTCTGTAATGTCAAAGTGGAAGAAACATACAAAAATTGTATTAATAAAAACAAATAACTTAAATATAGTCATTGTGTAAGTATTCAACCCCTTTGTTTAGGCAAGGCTAAATTAGTTCAGAAGTAAAATTTGGCTTAACAAATCACATAAAAAGTTAAGTGGCTCTAAAGTAATACTGCAATAAAACATGGCAAAGGAATACACTTTTTGGCCTAAATGCAAATCCCTTTGTTTGGGGAAAATCCAACACAACACATCACTGAGTAACTGCCTCCTTATTGTCAAGTATGGTGGTGGCTGCATCATGGTATTGGTATGCAAATACTGATGTACATGTAACGTTTTTCAGGATAAAAAGAAACGGGATAGGGTTAAGCGCAGGCAAAATCCGAGAGCTAAACCTGCTTCAGTCTGCTTTACACCAGACACTGGGAGAGCAATTCACCTTTCAGCAGGACAATAACCTACAACACAAGGCCAAATCTACACTGGAGTTGCTTACCAAGAAGACCGTGAATGTTCCTAATTGGCCAAGTTACAGTTTTGACTTAAATCTGCTTGAAATACTATGGCAAGACTATGGGAAGACTTGAACATTGCTGTCTGCCATGATCCCCAACATCTTGACAGAGCTTGAAGAATTTTTAAAAGAATAATTGGGAAATATTACACAATCCAGGTGTGCAAAGCTCTTAGAGACTTACCCAAGAAGACTCACAGCTGTAATTGCTGCCAAATGTGTTTCTAACATGTATGGACTCAGGGAGCTGAATACTTATGCAACGACTATATATATATTTTTTTTTTTGTTTGTTTATTCATCTTTTTATTTATTAATTTATTTTATTTTTTACTTTGACCCTACAAAGTATGGGTTAAATCCATTTTAATCCCACTTTGAAACAAAAAAAAGGTGAAGAAATCCAAGGGGTCTGAATACTTTTGCAAGGCACTGTACATGTTTCCTAGCCATTTTCACAGTTTTATCATCTTCACTATGCCCGGCGGAGAGGTAGTGTCAGCACTCAGCACCCAGTATCAGTAGAGACATACTATCACAGCCAGCCAGTAAAAGCTCTAGTCATGTACACACATGTTACTGGCCTGGTTCTCCTGGCTATCCCAGCTGTCTCACTTTACACAGTGGCTCCTGTGTTCCTGGGGGAACTAGCCATGCTATCCATCATGTCATCCATCAATTCAAAGGATGAAGATTTATGTCTACATACATACAAGGTTAGAGAGAGACATACCAAGACCGACCTACATACAAAGATAGAGACTAGAGAGAGAGACATACTGATCTGTAGGGATAGAGAGAGACATACCAAGTATGACCTGTGAGGAGCATATAGTATGTTGTGGACTGCTAATGTCTGTCTCCCCTCTCTAAGCTTGGTCTAATTGGATTTACAGTGCATACAGATGCTTTAGTTCAGTAACAGCTGTCCAATGCTCCCCTACATAGTCAGTAGTGTTGAGTACCTGCCTTATTCTGTGTCAGAAAATTCACTCACTGATTCCTCTTTCCATTATTTCCAAGCACTGGCTGATGATGTCATTTTTTACAAGGGTGATCTGTACAAAACGCAGCCGTTTTTATATCAATATCTGTACCTTACTGTAATAGTTTTCCATTCAAATGGACAGAAATAGCTTTTTAGCAAAAAACTATTTCTCAAGCAAGAATGTTGCTAGGACTGTCTGGGAGTGGTCAAGTGGGAGGAGAGAAAACGTAAAACTAGCTGTTATTGGCATAGAGGTTTGGAACGCTCTTTATTATTGGTCTATTAACCAATTTACCACCTGGTGATGTCGCTAGGCAAGTCGAAACTCCCACTCATGCAAACAGGCTTATTAGAAGGTCCTGTGTAGATTGTATTTTCAAACAGCAACTATCATTTTCAATCTTTTACAGTGTTAGTTTCATCAGCTGGAGTACAATATGATACAAAACACAGGAAAAACAGAATTTTGTCTGCACTGGGTCTTTAAGGTATCATATTCACACTCTAGCCCACTCCTGAATTAATCCATCTCAGTACATACAGTTTCTGCAACTGCTATGCCTGTGTATAAAATCTAAACAGATAGCCATTCCTAGACTGGGCCAGTCTGTTTATTATCACTTGATAGACAGATGGGTCCCGATTGGATTGACGGTTTCAGTCCTAGGTCAATAGCTCAATTGTGACTGTATTTTTTATGGACACAGATGTAGGATTTATGACTAGTATCCACACCTGGTAACACACTTGGAGATGGAACAAAGATTCATTAAAATATTCTTCTTACTGTTTTTTTCTTATGTAAATGTTATTCAGTTATGCAATCAAGCTTATTGTAAATCTTATTTTTCAGAATGGCAGCCCTTTCAATTATTACTATAATTTCATTGTTTATTACCGTTGTTTCGCAATAGCTAATACAATTTTGTCAGATCAGATTGATTCGTCAAATAAGGGATTGTTTGTCTGATGCTGGACCGTGGACAGGTTTGTGGGACGTTTGATCTCAGATTTCACGCTTTGATGGAAAAGTTATATGACTTTCCTGACCGACTGCAGGGCAGCCCCAGTCTCCCACTTCCTCCTCCCGTCCTCCCCTGTCAACCACTCTACACCCCCACCTCTTCCCCCCCTTCCTCCCCCATGTCTCCCCCTTCCTACCAACTTCCTCCCTCCCGTGCTTCCTCATTTTACAGGCTCATATTGGTTCATGATGAATCCATATTTCATAGCTAGCAGACATAATTAATTGAGCTAGTACTATCCCTATGAAAGGCTTTATTCACTTCCTGTATTTGTGGCCTCTGGCTAACTCAGCGCTGAGTGAGTTACTGTTAGTGTCAGCGCTGCGGGCCTAGTGATTGTGTAGTTCCAAACTAAAGCCCCTTAGAAAAACATGACCGGGCAGAATATTGCTCTCCCTAAACTGGTTTGCGTGTTCTGTTGACCCTGAGAATCTCTGCTAGGAGACGAGGACCAATGAGATTGGAGGATTGAGACCACAGGTTTAATGGATAGAACTACACATATTGACATAGTGGCCCCACCAATCTCCTGTCTATTACATGTATTTTCCTGTAATCAATCCTGCCTTATGATGTCTTTGTGTAATTGTTTTAAAACCCGTTTGCCTTTATTTGGGAATGTGTACAGGATACAGGATGTATTCTGATATAGGCAGTGCACAGGCAGCGTCATCTATTTTGTGAAACACACAAAAGTATCTCCCTCTGAAGAAATATACAATAGTCTACTGCTGAGGGATGCTGGGAATATGACACGTGCACTTGTGTCTGTCTGAGTGAGTGTGTGTGTGTGTGTGTGTGTGTGTGTGTGTGTGTGTGTGTGTGTGTGTGTGTGTGTGTGTGTGTGTGTGTGTGTGTGTGTGTGTGTGTGTGTGTGTGTGTGTGTGTGTGTGTGTGTAGTGCGTTGGGGGAAGGGTCTGTTTGTTTCTTATCGGAAATGGCTTTGTGGGAATATCAGATATGTTCCTAACGGGCACATGGTATGACATCACATCCTGTACCCAAGTCTTGGCATGTCACCAGCAGCATATTGTAGCAACAGAGTGCATTTCTTGGAATCTAGTCAGTGGCTGCATCCTTAAATGGCACTATATTTCCTATATAGATCACTATTTTTTACCTGGGCCTATAGGTCAAAAGCAGTACACTATATAGGGAATAGGTTCCCATTTGGAACACTTCCAGTGTGTTTAAATACGTCTTAAGTGGGTTGGTTTAGAGAGTATTTCTACAGTCTCTGAGATTTAAATATCGTTTAGAGTTTCTATACGCTTCCTGACTCTCCCACTAATAACCCTTTTGAGAGCGATCCCGATACTGTCTATCCACGTTCCTCATTCCCCAGTCTTCAACATCAGTGTAATAATCAAAGCACTCAACAAGCCTTTACTACAGAATCAATTTTAGTTCACATATACAGCTTCTGAGTAGAGACTGCTATACTGTGACCACCTGATTTAATCTGTGTATACTCAGACTGGTGGAGATTGAAAAGTACACCAGTTCTGCTACTGGCTGTCCGTGCTTCTCAACTCCCACAACGTCAGATAAGTTAAGTGGAGTATAAAGGAGTTATACTCATCTGAGTCAGAGTGCCTTATTATCTTTCAGTGTCAGTGCCTCCCCCATACATGAACTCTCTCTCTCTCTCTCTCTCTCTCTCTCTCTCTCTCTCTCTCTCTCTCTCTCTCAACTCCTAGTTTGATGTGTGAAGATGTGAATGCCTGTGGTTTCTACCCTGTGTAAATTCAGTAACCTATACCGTCGTCATCTGCTATTGATGACTTTCCCAGTATTACTATAAGAACCTAGGAAATTCAGCAACCTAAACTTCATCTACTCTCTCTAAGGCCTTTTCCAGTAGTACTACTATATAACCCAGTCAGCGTATTCATTCATCTGCATCCCAAATGACACATTCAGCTGCATCCCAAATGGCACCCTATCCCCTTTATAGTGCACTACTTTTGACCAGTGCCCACAGAGCCCCTTGACTCACTCTTGACAGCCCTCCCCTGGTATCTACAGTGAGGGGAAACAAGTATTTGATCCCCTGCTGATTTTGTACGTATGCCCACTGACAAAGAAATGATCAGTCTATCATTTTAATAGTAGGTTTATTTGAACAGTGAGAGACAGAATAACAACAAAAAAATCCAGAAAAACGCATGTCAAAAATGTTATAAATTGATTTGCATTTGAATCAGCAGGGGATCAAATACTTTTTTCCCTCGCTGTACATGATATACTGTAGGAGAGAGCGAGAAAGGGCAGTGTGTTTGTCAAAGGCACAGTGGGCTATCAGCTCTTTTTCATTTTCTCTGGCATCTAATTTGGCCGTGAAGCATGTGTGCGGGTGGCTTATTGGTCTTCCTCCACTCAAAGGACTTCATTGAAACTATGGCTCATATTGAAACTTCTAACAAATGCCTTTTCAGTACTGACTGACTGCCCCATGACGCCAAATGCCTTTTCAGTACTGACTGACTGCTCCATGACGCCAAATGCCTTTTCAGTACTGACTGACTGCCCCATGACGCCAAATGCCTTTTCAGTACTGACTGACTGCCCCATGACGCCAAATGCCTTTTCAGTACTGACTGACTGCCCCATGACGCCAAATGCCTTTTCAGTACTGACTGACTGCCCCATGACGCCAAATGCCTTTTCAGTACTGACTGACTGCCCCATGACGCCAAATGCCTTTTCAGTACTGACTGACTGCCCCATGACGCCAAATGCCTTTTCAGTACTGACTGACTGCCCCATGACGCCAAATGGCCTTGAATGACATTTATGTTTAGCAAATGGTTTCAGCAATGGTTTATTACAGTTACCCGTCATACATAGTTGAACCTTCCACAAGATAAGATGATTATACCATATCGTCACTGTCTGATGAAAACCTATGATCTCCAAAAACAGAGACTTTTCATAAAGATTGCCATATTTCTCCATTAATGAACACACAATTATAAAACTTCAGAAGTTATTTTGAATACATTTTCTTGGTCCTAGAGTCATGAAATGTTCAGAGTACATTGAGGGTATTTACTGCTTTCAATAAATATACAAAAATGAAAATTGGTAAAAATTGAGTTACGATGTTTTCATCAGACTGCAACGATATGTAAAAATAATTATCAAAATTTGATAGGAAAGGATAGAATACCTGTTACGGATACAGGTATCCTGTGTCTTTTTGTGTTTTTCCTCTCCTTCTGCCCTAATCACAGGTGTCCTTTATGTTCCTGATTGGTGGTCGTTGGGGGTGTCCCACCTGTCCAACATCCGTTGGTCTGCTGATTGCTGAGGTGGACCTATCAGTGGACATTCCTCTGTATTGCACCACCTTTTTCTGGTTTCCCACTTACACCTCCCATTGTTTAAAAGCCAGTCAGTTGTGTTTGTAGAGAGAGACTATTTTCCGTATGTGAGTATGGATACTGTGGTGTCCTGTGTTTTGTGTACGCACTCATTTGCTGGTTACTCTGTTTGGTAACTATGATGTGTGTTTCTGGGAAAAGGGGAATTTAAGCAAGTTGCCCTTGGGCATACATTACCCGTAGGAAGAAAACTGTCTAAAAACACTAGTTAGACCTGAGCGGACAACCCACTGTAATCTTTGTATGATTAGCAGTAGCTTAGCGGTTCTTGAGGCAGGCAAGATCAGTTTAGTTTTTTTTTACACTATTGTTTCCTTTCTTGGGTCCTGCTCAGCCCTTTTTCCCAAACCTTTACCGTGTGTTCAAAAATAAACATTTTATGTTTGACGGTAGTTTATGGTTGTCGTGTAGTTTTTGTTTTCACTGTTTCCATGTCACGATTCTAATTTGCATGAATTATGTTACGGGTCTCTTGTCCATCCATCCTAGATGCGTAAAGCCACGGGGTTCGTAACAATACCGTTATGAAAACAGGTTAACAGGATGTATATATGAACAAGTAGGTTAATGGCTTATAGCTGTAAAAGTTGTGGTCTGGTGTGTCTGTGCTCTCTTTAAACAGGTGCATGTGGGAGTGAAAGAAAAAGGCCTAGCATTTCCAGTCAGAAAGTTGAGGTAGCAGCAGAACGGTGGCTAAAACACCTTGTACAATATGTCTACCATCATTGACAGTTCATCCTTTATAGAACTGAGATGTCATCCTTCTGTTACTTTGATTACACGTTTATCAAATCATTATTTTCTAGCATGCTAGCCTGGGGAAACAAGACCGTTCTAGATCAGTCAGTTTTATAGAAACCTACAGTGAGGGATTTTGTACGTTTGCCCACTGACAAAGACCTGATCAGTCTATAATTTTAATGGTAGGTTTATTTGAACAGTGAGAGACAGAATAACAACAAAAAAATCCAGAAAAACGCATGTCAAAAATGTTATAAATTAATTTGCATTTTAATGAGGTAAATAAGTATTTGACCTCTCTGCAAAACATGACTTAGTACTTGGTGGCAAAACCCTTGTTGGCAATCACAGAGGTCAGACGCTTCTTGTAGTTGGCCACCAGGTTTGCACACATCTCAGGAGGGATTTTGTCCTACTCCTCTTTGCAGATCTTCTCCAAGTCATTAAGGTTTCGAAGCTGACGTTTGGCAACTCGAACCTTCAGTTCCCTCCACAGATTTTCTATGGGATTAAGGTCTGGAGACTGGCTAGGCCACTCCAGGACCTTAATGTGCTTCTTCTTGAGCCACTCCTTTGTTGCCTTGGCCGTGTGTTTTGGGTCATTGTCATGCTGGAATACCCATCCACAACCCATTTTCAATGCCCTGGCTGAGGGAAGGAGTTTCTCACCCAAGATTTGACGGTACATGGCCCCGTCCATCGTCCCTTTGATGCGGTGAAGTTGTCCCCTTAGCAGAAAAACACCCCCAAAGCATAATGTTTCCACCTCCATGTTTGACGGTGGGGATGGTGTTCTTGGGGTCATAGGCAGCATTCCTCCTCCTCCAAACACGGCGAGTTGAGTTGATGCCAAAGAGCTCGATTTTGGTCTCATCTGACCACAACACTTTCACTAGTTCTCCTCTGAATCATTCAGATGTTCATTGGCAAACTTCAGACGGGCCTGTATATGTGCTTTCTTGAGCAGGGGGACCTTGCGGGCGCTGCAGGATTTCAGTCCTTCACGGCGTAGTGTGTTACCAAATGTTTTCTTGGTGACTATGGTCCCAGCTGCCTTGAGATCATTGACAAGATCCTCCCGTGTAGTTCTGGGCTGATTCCTCACCGTTCTCATGATCATTGCAACTCCACGAGGTGAGATTTTGCATGGAGCCCCAGGCCGAGGGAGATTGACAGTTATTTTGTGTTTCTTCCATTTGCGAATAATCGCACCAACTGTTGTCACCTTCTCACCAAGCTGCTTGGCGATGGTCTTGTAGCCCATTCCAGCTTGTGTAGGTCTACAATCTTGTCGCTGACATCCTTGGAGAGCTCTTTGGTCTTGGCCATGGTGGAGAGTTTGGAATCTGATTGATTGATTGCTTCTGTGGACAGGTGTCTTTTATACAGGTAACAAGCTGAGATTAGGAGCACTCCCTTTAAGAGTGTGCTCCTAATCTCAGCTCGTTACCTGTATAAAAGACACATGGGAGCCAGAAATCTTTCTGCTTGAGAGGGGGTCAAATACTTATTTCCCTCATTAAAATACAAATCAATTTATTTCATTTTGACATGCGTTTTTCTGGATTTTGTTGTTGTTATTCTGTCTCTCACTGTTCAAATAAACCTACCATTAAAATTATAGACTGATCATTTCTTTGTCAGTGGGCAAATGTACAAAATCAGCAGGGGATCAAATACTTTTCCCCCTCACTGTATCTGATGTCAAGCTGGTGAAGTACACAGAAACTGTCCTCCATAGTTTTGTGTTTTTGTTGTCATTTATTATGATTTTTATTTGGTGCTCCTGGCTGTGACTAGGTCTTGGTGGTGAGGATAGTAGGTTATTGATGTTGAGTCTGTGGGTCCAGGCCAGGCAGGACCAGACCAGGCTGTCTGTACTCACACAGGTGTGCTCTATCCCACGCGTTGCACTCCTGCAGGGTCCTCTGTCTGTCTCATCTTTTTTTAACATAATTTGATCAACCAACATTGGCTTCACGCTGCGATTCACAGGTCCTTGACCTCATTTTCCACCATTACATTTTACATTTTAGTCATTTAGCAGACGCTCTTATCCAGAGCGACTTACAGTTAGTGAGTGCATACATTTTTGGATACTGGCCCCCCGTGGGAAGACAATTGACAATTGACCATGACCTTATTCTCCCAACCAAAATTGGGGATAAATATTTTTCTGTTAAGGTAGACATCACAGATGGAATATCACTTGTTACTGTCAGATATGACTGGATCTGCTGGGCTTAGGTCTTGGTGGTGTCTGCTCTGCAGTGTGTGTAGTCTGTCTAGTAAAGTGTCTGGTGGGCTGTCTAGGCTTGGTTGGTTTTTCATGCAGAGCGAACAACAGCTTCTCTCATTCCTCTCCTGTGGGCGTTCGTCCGGCTTGGCCTGGCCAGAGTGCCTAGCAGCTGCTGGACAGGATCTCTCTGTACTCCCTCCGCTGTGTAGTTAAGAAACACAGAGAGGGGGGAGAGAGAGGGGGGGAGAGCGAGAGGGGGGAAGAGGGAGAGCGAGGAGAGAGAGAGAGGGGGGAGAGAGAGAGGGGGAGAGAGAGAGAGGGAGAGAGAGAGGGGGAGAGAGAGAGAGAGAGGGGGGAGAGAGAGAGAGAGAGGGGGGAGAGAGAGAGAGAGAGAGAGGGGGAAGAGCGAGAGGGGGGGAGAGCGAGAGGGGGGAGAGCGGGGGGAGGGGGAAGAGAGGGAGGGGGAAGAGCGGGGGGAAGAGAGAGAGGGGGGAAGAGCGGGGGGAAGAGAGAGAGGGGGGAGAGAGGGAGGGGGAGAGGGAGGGGGAGAGAGAGGGGGAAGAGAGCGAGGGGGGAGAGCGAGAGGGGGGGAGAGAGGGAGAGGAGAGAGGGATGGGGGGGAGAGAGGGAGAGGAGAGAGAGAGGGTGGGGAGAGGAGAGAGAGGGGGAGAGCGGGGGGGAAGAGAGAGAGAGGGAGGGGGGGAGAGCGAGAGGGGGAGAGAGGGAGGAAGAGCGAGGGGGGGGGAGAGAAAGAGAGGGGGGAGAGAGAGGGGGGAAGAGCGGCGGTGGAGAGAGGGAGAGAGAGGTATGGACAAGGGGAGAGGGATCAGACATACAAGGTGACAGAAGAGACAAAGCTGTGGCAAGGCCAGCAGATGCAAGTCTTTTTCTTCTCCTCTTTCCCCCCCATCTCCGTGGAGGCTGCAGACTGTGATGACCATACCAGATGTGCAGGATTAGACTCCAGTTGGTTTCAGCTACACAGAAAAATACCAGATATTATGGCTATAATAGAGGATTGTTGTATAAGTACAATGCCTTCAGAAAGTATTCATACCCCTTGACTTATTCCACATTTTGTTGTGTTACAACCTCAATTCAAAATGTATTATATATTTTTTCTACACACAATACCTCATAATGGCAAAGTGAAAACATGTTTTTAGAAATGTTAGCAAATGTATTGAAAATGAAATACAGAAATATCTAATTTACATAAGTATTCGCACCCCTGAGTCAATACATGTTAGAATCACCTTTGGGAGCGATTACAGCTGTGAGTCTTTCTGGGTAAGTCTATAAGAGCTTCGCACACATGGATTGTACAATACTTATTTTTAAAATTCTTCAAGCTCTGTCAAGTTGGTTGTCGATCATTGCTAGACAGCCATATATTTTCAAGATGATTTAAGTCAAAACTGTAACTTGGCCACTCAGGAACATTCAATGTTGTCTTGGTAAACAACTCCAGTGTATATCTGGCCTTGTGTTTTTAGGTTATTGTCCTGCTGAAAGGTGAATTTGTCTACTAGTGTCTGTCAGAAAGCAGCCTGAGCCAGGTTTTCCTCTAGGATTTTGCCTGTGCTTAGCTCTATTCCGTTTCTTTTTATCCTAAAAAAATCCCTAGTTCTTGCCGATGACAATCATACCCATAACATGATGCAGCCACCACCATGCTTGAAAATATGTAGAGTGGTGCTCAGTGATGTGTTGTGTTGGATTTGGCCCAAAACTTTGTATTCAGGACATAAAGTAAATTTCTTTGCCACCTTTTTTGCACTTTTACTTTAGTGCCTTAGTGACTTATTTTTGTCAGGCTTCCTTCTTTTCACTAGTAACTACAATGTTGTTGATCCATTGTCAGTTTTCTCCTATCACAGCCATTAAACTCTGTAACTGTTTAATCTCTGAGCGGTTTCCTTCCTCTCCGGCAACTGAATTAGGAAGAATGTCTTTATCTTTGTAGTGACTAGAAGTATTGATACACCATCCAAAGAGTGATTAATAACTTTTATTTTTATTCATCTAACAATAGGTGCCTTTCTTTGTGAAGCATTGGAAAACCTCCCTGGTCTTTGTGGTTGAATCTGTGTTTGAAATTTCGCTTTGGATAAAAGCGTCTGCTAAATGGCATATTATATTAAATTCACTGCTCGACTGAGGGACCTTACAGATAATTGTGTGTGGGGTACAGAGATGAGGTAGTCATTCAAAAATCATGTTAGACACTATTATTGCACACAGAGTGAGTCCATGCAATGTATTATGTGAATTGTTAAGCAAATTGTTACTCTTGAATTTATTTAGGCTTGCCAAAACAAGCCAGTGACACAAAATCTCAATTTAATCAATTTTAAATTCAGGCTGTAACACAACAGAAATGTGGAAAAAGGGGTGTGAATACTTTGGATGTCTATTAAAGTTCCTGTGTATGAATATATAAACTAAGTTCCCTCTTGTAAATGTCTTGTAATGTAAATATGGCAGGCCCATAAATGAATATATAATTCACAAATAATCTGAGTTGTTGTCTGAGTTTGTGTAACTGCTTTAGTTTTGGTGGAAAGTATGGCCCTATTGTTGCTCAATCCCATCTCGGCCAAAACCATTTTGTCCTGATATGATTTTTATCTAGATACCGACGATTCCATTATTCTTTGGGATGGAAACTTTGTTTATTACCCACAGCTCCATTTGTGTTTCAGGGTTATAAAACAAATGTTTGGTTTCCTTCCATTACTGTCCAAATCTTCTGGATAATTTTTTCCAACACACTTTTATTGTCTCTGTATAGCCCTTTTTTCCAGGAAGTTAAATAAAGAAACAACATCACTGCCCAACAAGTACCGTAATCTCTTAGCCGTCTTCCAAAAAGGTCTAATTATTTGTCTGTCTGACTGGTGGGGTGGTTGTTATTTCACAATGTGTGGTGTGGGGAAAAAATTGAGTTTGAGTGCTCTGAGATTAGGACTGAAGGGTGAGGCGTGATGACTTTGGATAGAGTGGGACTGGCGTGTACTCCTTGGGGAGGAGAGGGGGGTTGGAACACAGATGCACCACAACAAGGTTTTGCCATTAAGGTTTTGCTGTTTTTTCCCCTTGACTCCAGCCATCCGTCACTGTGTTTTTGAATGTATGTTCCCATCAAGCACATCAAAGTAGAGCTCCTATGGGCTGTATGGGGAATGGATTCACTAGCACCAGGAGACAGCAGCTGTAGGAAGAGAGAATAGGTGAAAGACATCTGTCAGAGGCTCTCAGGGTCTCTCTCAGGAGAGACAAGACAATAGTAAAGCAATTCTGTCCTCGCAACATGCAGATAGGAAGGTATGTCATGTCTCAGGCTTTGTACGGATCACACGTATAGTGTGTGTGTGTGTACAGTACTGCAAAACAATAACAGTCTGTTCTCAGAGAGAAACCTTCCTCTAGCAACCCACTGTAGAGGTACAGTATTTTTGTCAGAGACGGTGAAGTTTTAAAGTTGTTATCTCCCCTGCCTTTCATTTTCTCTTTTAATTATTTCAAAATGTTTCCCCCTGTTCGCTATCGGCAACCATAGCGTGTTTATCGTGAAGTGTTTGAAACGTGAGCAGGGCCTGAGCTGACTGGTTGGCCCAAGGAATGTCTGTGAGGCTGTGGAGCAGAGTAGAGAGTAGGGACTGACCTGCAGGAGGAAAGTCTGGCCACAACTTGTCCCCTGAGACACAGTTTCTCTAATTGAAATGGCCTGTCCAATGCCTTGCACAAAACCTCAGGGCTGTGTGTGTTTTAAGTGTGTAAAATCACTAATGTTAATGTACAATAATGTTAACACTGTAGAGACATGTCAGATAGTGGCAGTGTAAGGTTGTAGCCCACCTGAAAGCTTGTGGCATGCGTTGCTTGTGCACATGGCTAAGGCTATGCCCTGATGTAAGAGCGGTCCACAGAGCAATGTGATTAGCTGGCTGATGTGCTGATGAGCTTACCATTGTGACCATGATGACATGCTGATGAGTTTACAAGCATGGTATGATCTGAGTTTAAATCCAAGCGCTCCAGACGCTCACTGCAGCCTGCTCTGTAGGTGAGGGACAAATGTGCTTTTCCAGGCCAGCAGACCAAACACAGAAACCCAGCCGGCCCCCCAGCCCCCTACCAGGCCTCCCAGACAGACTGGGCCTTAGTGTCCTCTACTGGGCTGCGTCCCAAATGGCACCCTATTTCCTATATAGTGCACTACTTTTATACTACTTATATAGTGCACTATACAGTGGGGAGAACAAGTATTTGATACACTGCCGATTTTGCAGGTTTTCCTACTTACAAAGCATGTAGAGGTCTGTAATTTTTATCATAGGTACACTTCAACTGTGAGAGACGGAATCTAAAACAAAAATCCAGAAAATCACATTGTATGATTTTTAAGTAATTAATTTGCATTTTATTGCATGACATAAGTATTTGATACATCAGAAAAGCAGAACTTAATATTTGGTACAGAAACCTTTGTTTGCAATTACAGAGATCATACGTTTCCTGTAGGTCTTGACCAGGTTTGCACACACTGCAGCAGGAATTTTGGCCCATTCTTCCATACAGACCTTCTCCAGATCCTTCAGGTTTCGGGGCTGTCGCTGGGCAATACGGACTTTCAGCTCCCTCCAAAGATGTTCTATTGGGTTCAGGTCTGGAGACTGGCTAGGCCACTCCAGGACCTTGAGATGCTTCTTACGGAGCCACTCCTTAGTTGCCCTGGCTGTGTGTTTCGGGTCATTGTCATGCTGGAAGACCCAGCCACGACCCATCTTCAATGCTCTTACTGAGGGAAGGAGGTTGTTGGCCAAGATCTCGCGATACATGGCCCCATCCATCCTCCCCTCAATACGGTGCAGTCGTCCTGTCCCCTTTGCAGAAAAGCATCCCCAAAGAATGATGTTTCAACCTCCATGCTTCACGGTTGGGATGGTGTTCTTGGGGTTGTAATCCTTCTTCTTCCTCCAAACACGGCGAGTGGAGTTTAGACCAAAAAGCTCTATTTTTGTCTCATCAGACCACATGACCTTCTCCCATTCCTCCTCTGGATCATCCAGATGATCATTGGCAAACTTCAGACGGGCCTGGACATGCGCTGGCTTGAGCAGGGGGACCTTGCGTGCGCTGCAGGATTTTAATCCATGACGGCGTAGTGTGTTACTAATGGTTTTCTTTGAAACTGTGGTCCCAGCTCTCTTCAGGTCATTGACCAGGGCTGATCCCTCACCTTCCTCATGATCATTGATGCCCCACGAGGTGAGATCTTACATGGAGCCCCAGACCGAGGGTGATTGACCGTCATCTTGAACTTCTTCCATTTTCTAATAATTGCGCCAACAGTTGTTGCCTTCTCACCAAGCTGCTTGCCTATTGTCCTGTAGCCCATCCCAGCCTTGTGCAGGTCTACAATTTTATCCCTCATGTCCTTACACAGCTCTCTGGTCTTGGCCATTGTGGAGAGGTTGGAGTCTGTTTGATTGAGTGTGTGGACAGGTGTCTTTTATACAGGTAACGAGTTCAAACAGGTGCAGTTAATACAGGTAATGAGTGGAGAACAGGAGGGCTTCTTAAAGAAAAACTAACAGGTCTGTGAGAGCCGGAATTCTTACTGGTTGGTAGGTGATCAAATACTTATGTCATGCAATAAAATGCAAATTAATTACTTAAAAATCATACAATGTGATTTTCTGGATTTTTGTTTTAGATTCCGTCTCTCACAGTTGACGTGTACCTATGATAAGAAATACAGACCTCTACATGCTTTGTAAGTAGGAAAACCTGCAAAATCGGCAGTGTTTAGTTGTAGCCTATTTATTATAATTAGTTATGATTGACTTTAGCTACCTATAGCATTATCTTCAGTTTTGAGTAACATCCAGGACCTCACAATGTTACCTGCACCACCTATTAGGCTAATCAGTGTGGAGAGAAATGAAAAGATACAAAAAGTGAGATTCTGATCCAGAGAGAGAAAAAGGAATCCCACAACCTCCATAATATGACCTTGTTAGGACAGCCCTTCGAGGAAGTTTTGTTAACAAGTTGTGCTCGTTATGTTCAACTGCTTGATCCCTGTTATAGTCCATCCGTTCTTGTTGTCCTCCAAGTCCAAGGTCACCAGTCTCTCTGTGCTGCAGGGCACCAGTGGGAGTGTAACACACTCACTCACACACACACACACACTGTAAACCAATCTGGTAGGCTTCTCGCCAATCTAACAGGCTTCTCACAGGAACACCTCCAGCGCCACATCTCCATAGCAACTTCTATAACTGACCACAGTCATAACGGCTAATTATGTGCAGTCCAGAGACAAGAGCACTAAAGTGTGAAGTGTGGTCCACCCCCTGTAGGGATTAGGGAACTAAGGGAAGGTCAGATCTGAACATTTAATGGAAAAGAGAAAGAGGTGAAAGTGACATAAAGGGGATTATAATGGAGGTCTCTCTGGGTCGTCTTGATTATACGTCTGGCACCATAACATCCTGTAGAGGGTCAGCTAGACACTGCTTTGTTCAGAGGCAAGGCCAGTCTTGTGTTAGTGGCCTGTTGAGGGTCAGAAAGCGTGGTGCTGCTCTTTGTTGAGAGGCCAGTCTGATGTGTTAGTAGGCTGTGGACTGGAGAGAATGGCCTACTTTGAGAAGTAATGAGCTTTGTGCGCAGACAGTGTTTTATTTTGCTATACCCAATTTAGATAATGATTATGTCACTCATTATGGTTGCATGCTGACACTCTTTATTTGCCCTCATCATTCATAACTTGTTCATCAAATAATTGCTGATTCATACACTATCTATTTATACTCAATCTAATTATGGACAGTCTATAAATGATTTACAGAACCTTCATATAAAGTGTTCTCCAGTTTGTTGGACTGTAGCTGCAGTGTGGAAAACGTCTTACCTCTGTGCTGTTGGCTTTTTCTTGAGGACTACTTTATGTTTATTTATTTTAATTTTTTGAATGAAGATTCTCTAGCTTCACACTGGTGATCTTGGATTCTTGAAAAAAACATTTAATGGATTCCACTCATCAAATGTGTATTTTCTCCCCCCAGGTCCGTTGTCTCGTAGCCCGTGTGAGCTGCTGCCAGTAGGCGTAGGCCACCCGGTGCAGGCTCTACTGAAGAGCTTCACGGCCCTGTCAGGCTGTGCCTCCCGTGGAACAATGGGTCTACCGCAGGAGGTCCACATCATCAACCTGAGGGGCAGCAGCCCTGAGGGGTCAGACGGCACACCTCCAGAGGTCAGTCACCTGTATATAATATAACCACCTATATAAAATACAATGTATAACAATATACTGTAAATAATATGATGGACCAGAGGACACACCTGACCAGAGGTCAGTCACTCACCTGGCTGAGCCAGCCCAGAACATCCACACCTGACCAGAGGTCAGTCACTCACCTGGCTGAGCCAGCCCAGAACACCCACACCTGGGCCAGCCATCACTGTTTCACACTATCATGCCAACCTCAACTGCACTGTGCAGGCTCAGATATGTCCTATCCAGCATGGTACCAGCAACTATGGTGGATGCATAACTAGGCCAGTGCAGTACAGCTCTGCTTGGCTCAGTAGTGTGAAAATTACTAGAGAATATTAATTGGTATTATAAAAATCAACACATGTGCTGTAGACCAGGGGTTCTAAAACCTTTTGGGGCCCAGGGACCCCTTTTGTGGTAGCAAATTCATTAGGGACCCCTTCATAGCTCGTGTAAGATAGAAATAGCATACCAGGAGTTTTACTATGACTTCCGCAGTGCATGTCTGGACAAACCATGTCTCGGGCCCTGGGAAGGAACATTTTAAAGGCCCGCCTCTTGGCATCGAAGACAACATTTAGCATTTTTCAAGCTTATTTCCTGTAATTCTACATACCTCTGTTTGGGTAAAAAGCTGAGGGCCTGGAGAAATGTAACCACTCTCAAATTCATAGACAGAGATATGGATGCAAGGACTGACTATCCATGATATCAAAATGATAGTTTTAACAATGTTTTTAGGCTATAGAGCAGGGTTCCCCCAACTGGCGGTCGTGGGTGATTTTTGTTTGCCCCCCAAGATTTCTGACTGAAAAACATATATAAAAATATATTTATTGTTGACTATAAAAACACCAGCAAATCAGCTCTAAGTGATTTTAATTTTGGAAATCTGTTCCAAAGTATTCACAGGCATAATAGAGAGGTATACAGTCTGTGATCGTATACAAATTGCAGTCAATGTGCAGTCTACAAATTATTTGTAATCATGTTCCGGCCCCCGACCATTCACAAAAATAATAAAATGGCCCGCGGCTGAATCTAGTTGATGATACCTGCTTTACAGTGTTTGTTTACATTTACATTGTTTACAAACATTGGAGTAAAACAAGCTTATATTTTGGGTTCTGATGGGGTACGACAGTTTAACTTTGCTCATGAGGCATTTATAAGTTATATTCTTCAAGAATCAATGGGTACATCATGGTATTCCCTACCATAAATTAATTTAGCAACTGAGGATTCTAGCTTTAAATTACAGTGCATTTTTTGGGAATACAAGATGTATTAAGTTTAAAAATGTATAAGTGGTGGAGCACTATGGAAACCAATATCCCTGTGAGCCTCCAAGGCCCATGTTGCCCAGGGTTAAGAACATCAATTGTAGATGAATAATATTATGTTGTATTGTATTTTATTACACCCTTTAAACTTATTCCATGGATCCCTTGGCCAAAAATATTCATACACATTTTTTATTATATATTTAAAAAATATATATACACTACCATTCAAAAGTTTGGGGTCACTTAGAAATGTCCTTGTTTTCGAAAGAAAATAAAAACAATTGTCCATTAAAATAACATCAAATTGATCAGAAATACAGTGTAGACATTGTTAATGTTGTAAATGGCTATTGTAGCTGGAAACGGCTGATTTTTTTATGGAATATCTACATAGGCGTACAGAGGCCCATTATCAGCAACCAACAGTCCTGTGTTCCAATGGCACGTTGTGTTTGCTAATCCAAGTTTATCATTTTAAAAGGCTAATTGATCATTAGAAAACCCTTTTGCAATTATGTTAGCACAGCTGAAAACTGTTGTGCTGATTAAAGAAGCAATACAACTGGCCTTCTTGAGACTAGTTGAGTATCTGGAGCATCAGCAATTGTGGGTTCAATTACAGGCTCAAAATGGCCAAAACAAATAACTTTCTTCTGAAACTCATCAGACTATTCTTGTTCTGAGAAATGAAAGCTATTCCATACGAGAAATTGCCAAGAAACTGAAGATCTCGTACAAAGCTGTGTATTACTCCCTCCACAGAACAGCGCAAACTGGCTCTAACCAGAATAGAAAGAGGAGTGGGAGGCCCTGGTGCACAACTGAGCAAGAGGACAAATACATTAGCGTGTCTAGTTTGAGAAACAGGCACCTCACAGGTCCTCAACTGGCAGCTTCATTAAATAGTACCCGCAAAACACCAGTCTCAAAGCCAACAGTGAAGAGGCGACTCCGGGATGCTGACCTTCTAGGCAGAGTTGCAAAGAAAAAGCCATATCTCAGACTGCCCATTTTAATATTTTATTTTTATTGGCCAGTCTGAGATATGGCTTTTTCTTTGCAACTCAGCCTAGGAGGTCAGCATTCCGGAGTCGCCTCTTCACTGTTGACGTTGAGACTGGTGTTTTGCGGGTACTATTTAATGAAGCTGCCAGTTGAGGACCTGTGAGGCGTCTGTTTTCTAAGTGACCCAAAACTTTTGAACTGTAGTGTATATATATTTTTTGTTGATCTGGCCGCAGACCCCCAGCAGTACCTCGGCAGTCCCCACTTTGATAACCCCTGCTGTACACTGTAGAGTCTCACTCTATCCACATCTTTATATACTGTTATACAGTAACTGTAACCCACAGTGCACAACTCTGTCAGACTGCTAAATATCTAACATGCTCCCAGCATACTGTTTTTACCATAACATAAACATTGATGTCAACAAAAATACTGGTGTCATTTTGAGTTTAGTGGCCTCAGCAGATGAGCACATTAAAAAAATCGTCACCTCCTCCTGTTGATAACTCGATCAGTATCGTTCCATGGGCAGTGTGCCATTCTAAAAAAGTACATAACGGTGTGGGTTGGCTTTCACTTTCAACAGCTCCATACCAAGATAATTGATGCTATAATTACTGGTAGACCTCTCTGGCTGTGAGCTGGGCAGACTCAAATGCTTTCTGGGGAGAGCTGCATTATTTCTTTTTTACTTTGTCATTGCTGAGCAGCAGGGCTGGAGAGAAATGTGTGAATGAAAGAACGAAGAAAAATAAAATAAAATATAGTGGACCCCCCTCCGCTTATCAAATTGTACTCATCCCAAGAATAACAGCAGCATTAACTGAGGAGGTAGTGGTGGGAGGTTGTTGCTCAATGTAGGGGAGATTACAATACACAATAGTTAGATGTTGTCAGCCATGCAGATCTTAGGTTGCAGGCAACCAGTCTGAATGCTGTTCTTGACCCAGAGTCATTAAAGACAGTAGACCAGAGAACCTTACATGACCTTTCTTGTGATTTATGCATTAGAGGGCAGGGTTATGGTCATTAGAGCACACTGTTGAAAAATGTTTAAAAAACTTAAACAAGCATTTTTTTACAGGATAGGTAGTACCTCCCTGTTTCACTCCATTTTCTTATTTTTGTTTGCCTATTGATTGAACACTACCCAGGCTTGGGTTATCTGTGTAAAGATGGATGGCTCTCCTGTCTCTCACCACTCTGCACACAGGCCCCCTCTCCCTGTGAGCTGCTCCTTCCATGGTGTATCTGTAGAGTACAATAGAGAACACTGTATCTGTAGAGTATAGTAGAGAACACTGTATCTGTAGAGTATAGTAGAGAACACTGTATCTGTAGAGTATAGTAGAGAACACTGTATCTGTAGAGTACAAGAAAGAACACTGTATCTGTAGAGTATAGTAGAGAACACTGTATCTGTAGAGTACAAGAAAGAACACTGTATCTGTAGTATAGTAGAGAACACTGTATCTGTAGAGTATAGTAGAGAACACTGTATCTGTAGAGTATAGTAGAGAACACTGTATCTGTAGAGTATAGTAGAGAACACTGTATCTGTAGAGTATAGTAGAGAACACTGTATCTGTAGAGTATAGTAGAGAACACTGTATCTGTAGAGTATAGTAGAGAACACTGTATCTGTAGAGTATAGTAGAGAACACTGTATCTGTAGAGTACAAGAAAGAACACTGTATCTGTAGAGTATAGTAGAGAACACTGTATCTGTAGAGTATAGTAGAGAACACTGTATCTGTAGAGTACAAGAAAGAACACTGTATCTGTAGTATAGTAGAGAACACTGTATCTGTAGAGTATAGGAGAGAACACTGTATCTGTAGAGTACAATAAAGAACACTGTAACTCTAGTATAGTAGAGAACACTGTATCTGTAGAGTATAGTAGAGAACACTGTATCTGTAGAGTATGGTAGATATCACTGTATCTGCAGCATCTATCCCCTGCCCTCTTCTGCCCCCATTTTAATCAGGGGCCCAGCAAATGGCGTCCGGTCCTTCCCCCCTGGTGCCGACAGGAAGCCGAAGAAAGGCTTGTTGGCCAAAACAACGCAGCAGAAGATTGTAAACATCCGTGGGAGATCAGATTGTTGTTGGAGGGCTCCACGGCTGCGTCCCAAATGACACCCTATTCCCCTACATAGTGCACTGCTTAGTAGTGCACTATATAGGAAATAGGATGTCATTTGGGACATAGCATTGTTGTTGGAGGGCTCAGCTCCATGATCCTGATAGTTGTAGTGTGTGCCAACTGCCTATAGGCTTGAACCCTTCTCTCTTTCAGGGTTTAGGCTTACAGTACAGGTGTATATCAGACTATTGAATGGCAAGACCCTCTGTTTACATTAACATTTGCTCTACCATAAGTCATGGGTGTCAGATCTCTCTGTGTTGACTGCGGACTGAAGGATGTGCTTGTGCTGTGATATTTAAGTGTCCCACTCCCTACCCCTACTGTCATGGTAGTGTGAAAAGCAGCATGTCTCGGCCTGCACTGGGGATTTCACTGCTGAGTTAGGCAGACTTAAATGTTGCTAAGGTCTGATGCATACACAAGAACAGGAACTGGGTGTCAGGCTGGTGTGTTATGTTGAGTCAGCATGCAAATAAAGACATCACTCTGGTGATTTTATCATAACACACCAGCCTGACTTGTGGGCTCCTGAGTGGCGCAGCGGTCTAAGACACTGCATCTCAGTGCTTGAGGCGTCACTACAGACCCCTTGGTTCGATTCCAGGCTGTATCACAACCGGCCGTGATTGGGAGTCCCATAGGGCGGTGCACAATTGGCCCAGCGTCGTCCGGGTTTGGCCGGTCATTGTAAATAAGAATTTATTCTTAACTGACTTGCCTAGTTAAATAAAGGTTAAATAACAAATAAAAATAACACCTTAGTGCACCTTGCATATATGTTTTTATTTAGCCTTTATTTTAACAGGGAATACCTATTGAGACCTAGTTGTCTTTTACAAAAGCGCCCTGTATATACAACATAAATATACACATTATACCCAACCTACAGTGGGGAAAAAAAGTATTTAGTCAGCCACCAATTGTGCAAGTTCTCCCACTTAAAAAGATGAGAGAGGCCTGTAATTTTCATCATAGGTACACGTCAACTATGACAGACAAAATTAGAAAAAAAAATCCAGAAAATCACATTGTAGGATTTGTAATGAATTTATTTGCAAATTATGGTGGAAAATAAGTATTTGGTCACCTACAAACAAGCAAGATTTCTGGCTCTCACAGACCTGTAACTTCTTCTTTAAGAGGCTCCTCTGCCCTCCACTCGTTACCTGTATTAATGGCACCTGTTTGAACTTGTTATCAGTATAAAAGACACCTGTCCACAACCTCAAACAGTCACACTCCAAACTCCACTATGGCCAAGACCAAAGAGCTGTCAAAGGACACCAGAAACAAAATTGTAGACCTGCACCAGGCTGGGAAGACTGAATCTGCAATAGGTAAGCAGCTTGGTTTGAAGAAATCAACTGTGGGAGCAATTATTAGGAAATGGAAGACATACAAGATCACTGATAATCTCCCTCGATCTGGGGCTCCACGCAAGATCTCACCCGTGGGGTCAAAATGATCACAAGAATGGTGAGCAAAAATCCCAGAACCACACGGGGGGACCTAGTGAATGACCTGCAGAGAGCTGGGACCAAAGTAACAAAGCCTACCATCAGTAACACACTACGCCGCCAGGGACTCAAATCCTGCAGTGCCAGACGTGTCCCCCTGCTTAAGCCAGTACATGTCCAGGCCGTCTGAAGTTTGCTAGAGTGCATTTGGATGATCCAGAAGAGGATTGGGAGAATGTCATATGGTCAGATGAAACCAAAATATAACTTTTTGGTAAAAACTCAACTCGTCGTGTTTGGAGGACAAAGAATGCTGAGTTGCATCCAAAGAACACCATACCTACTGTGAAGCATGGGGGTGGAAACATCATGCTTTGGGGCTGTTTTTCTGCAAAGGGACCAGGACGACTGATCCGTGTAAAGGAAAGAATGAATGGGGCCATGTATCGTGAGATTTTGAGTGAAAACCTCCTTCCATCAGCAAGGGCATTGAAGATGAAACGTGGCTGGGTCTTTCAGCATGACAATGATCCCAAACACACCGCCCGGGCAACGAAGGAGTGGCTTCATAAGAAGCATTTCAAGGTCCTGGAGTGGCCTAGCCAGTCTCCAGATCTCAACCCCATAGAAAATCTTTGGAGGGAGTTGAAAGTCCGTGTTGCCCAGCGACAGCCCCAAAACATCACTGCTCTAGAGGAGATCTGCATGGAGGAATGGGCCAAAATACCAGCAACAGTGTGTGAAAACCTAATGAAGACTTACAGACTTGTTTGACCTGTGTCATTGCCAACGAAGGGTATATAACAAAGTATTGAGAAACTTTTGTTATTGACCAAATACTTATTTTCCACCATAATTTGCAAATAAATTCATTAAAAATCCTACAATGTGATTTTCTGGATTTTTTCTTTCTCATTTTGTCTGTCATAGTTGACGTGTACCTATGATGAAAATTACAGGCCTCTCTCATCTTTTTAAGTGGGAGAACTTGCACAATTGGTGGCTGACTAAATACTTTTTTTCCCCACTGTATAGAGTAGAACACCTACTCATTCAAGGGTTTTTCTTTATGAAACTATTTTCTACATTGTAGAATAATAGTGAAGACATCAAAACTATGAAATAACACATATGGAATCATGTAGTAACCAAAAAAGTGTTAAACAAATCAAAATATATTGTGAATCAGGCCTTCATGGTCGAATTGCTGCAAATAAACCACTACTAAAGGACACAATAAGAAGAGACTTGCTTGGGCCAAGAAACACAAGCAATAGACATTAGACTGGTGGAAATTTGTCCTTTGGTCTGGAGTCCAAATTGGAGATTTTTGGTTCCAACTGCTGTGTCTTTGTGAGACGCGATGTGGGTGAGCGGATGATCTCTGCATGTGTATTTCCCACCGTAAAGCATGGAGGAGGAGGTGTTATGGTGTGGGGGTGCTTTACTGGTGACACTGTCTGTGATTTATTTAGAATTCAAGGCACACTTAACCAGCATGGCTACCACAGCATTCTGCAGCGATACGCCATTACATTTACATTTACATCATTTAGCAGACGCTCTTATCCCAGGTATTCCTTAAAGAGGTGGGGTTTCAAATGTCTCCAGAAGGTGGTGAGTGACTCCGCTGTCCTGCTGTCGTGAGGGAGCTTGTTCCACCATTGGGGTGCCAGAGCAGCGAACAGTTTTGACTGGGCTGAGCGGGAACTGTGCAGAGGTAGGGGAGCCAGCAGGCCAGAGGTGGATGAACGCAATGCCCTCGTTTGGGTGTAGGGACTGATCAGAGCCTGAAGGTACGGAGGTGCCGTTCCCCTCACAGCTCCGTAGGCAAGCACCATGGTCTTGTAGCAGATGCGAGCTTCAACTGGAAGCCAGTGGAGTGTGCGTAGGAGCGGGGTGACGTGAGAGAACTTGGGAAGGTTGAACACCAGACGGGCTGCGGCAACCCATCTGGTTTGGGCTTAGTGGGACTATCATTTGTTTTTCAACAGGACAATGACCCAACACACCTCCAGGCTGTGTAATTGCTATTTTACCAAGAAGGAGAGCGATGGAGTGCTGCATCAGATGACCTGGCCTCCACAATCCCTCGACCTCAACCAAATTAAGATGGTTTGGGATGAGTCGGACAGCAGAGTGAAGGAAAAGCAGCCAACAAGTGCTCAGCAAATGTGGGAACTCCTTCAAGACTGTTGGAAAAGCATTCCAGGTGAAGCTGGTTGAGAGAATGCCAATAGTGTGCAAAGCTGTCATCAAGGCAAAGGGTGGCTATTTGATTTGTTTAATACTTCTTTGGTTACTACATGATTCTATATAAGTGTTTTTTCCTAGTTTTGATGTCTTCACTATTATTCTACAATGTAGAAAATAGTAAAAATAAAGAGAAACCCTTGAATGAGTAGGTGTCCTAAAACTTTTGACCGGTAGTGTATATACACACATTAAAATACAGAAACACAGTCATGGGAAGCACAAATAAAACATCACAGAGGTTGATAGGACTTGCACTGTGGCCTATGCTGAAAACATTCTCTAAAGAACGAGCTTGAGGTAAATTATTTAATTAAAGGTCTCCTTTGAAACGTACAGTATCAACAAATTTCCCAAGAAGGATCGAGAGCGATGTTGGACAATAGAATACCATAGTATGAACACAATGTAACATAACACATTGAAGTAATTGTCACACTGAAAAGAAATGCATGCAGCGAAGTTAAGTCTGAGTGATGCCATACCTGTCATTACTCCACATCCAAAACATGTGCTGTTCTGATTGCACTCCTTTGGCTTATATTTCTTTATTCTGTAGAAGAACAACCTTGCCAAGAACAGAGATATCCTGCCACTTTTGAATAAGAGCAGCAACATATACACTGAGTGTACAAAACATTAGGAACACACACACGAGAGAGAGAGAGAGAGAGTCAGTGTTTCTGTAGTGTTTTCAGACAGTACATGAGACCACAGAAAACGCCTGAAGCCAAGTAATTACCAGCCTAATGATACCTTTGTCTGGTGTTCATCTCTCCTGGGTGGTAAGGGTACCCTTGAGAAAACTCTCTCTCTCGCTCTCTCTCTCGCTCTCTCTCTCTCTCGCCTGCGTACCTCTTAAATAAAGACCCTCTTTCCAATGTGGCTCATTTGACTTTGCCACTGTTGCAGTAGGGTAGGCTGGGCTCGTCACCTTTCTCCTCTGTATCACCAGTCGTCATATAAACCATCCAAACAGCTTAGCAACCGGGTACTACCTGGGGTTTGAACCTGTGACCCTCGCTCCTTTGGTGTTCTGAGTTCCGACACTTGTAGTTCCCTCCAAACAGCATAACACCCATGAGCACCAACAACACCACTTAGTGTGTTGTGAATTGTGTAATGAATGTATTGTAATGTTTTTAAAATTGTATAACTGCCTTAATATTGCTGGACCCCAGGAAGAGTAGATGCTGCCTTAGCAGCAGCTAATGGGGATCCATAATAAATACAAATACAAACACCCCTGCGGTGTGTCTAGTTGAGAGGGTTTTACTAAACCATATCACCTTGCTGCTCTGCTAATGTAAATCTGACTGGATGGGATCTACACAACATCTCTCTCTGGCTTCTCATCATTGAGGTAAAAAAATAAAAAAATATTATTGTCACATACACTGGATAGGTGCAGTGAAATGTGTTGTTTTACAGGGTCTGTCATAGTAGTTTAGCACCCCTGGAGCAAATTAGGGTTAAGTGCGTTGCACATCGACAGATTTTCACATAGTTGGCTCAGGTATTCGAACCAGCAACCTTTTGGTCACTGGCCCAAAACTCTATCCGCTAGGCTACCTGTCGCCAATACCTCAGAGGAGGAAGTAGCTAAACTTGTACAGCAGGCGTTAGTTGACTGCTGAGCCTCAGACACACAGAGCCCAGAATCTGGTCTGGTGGGTTTTCCTAGACTGGTTCAGACCCAGCCAGCTCTCTGACAGGGATGTGGGCTGCACTGTGCAGACGGCAGTGGTGTGGTGGCTGTGGCCATGTCGTTACCCTAACCTTGTCTGTGGTGAGAGTTGGTTGGCACCAGACACCCCTGTAGTTGATGGGAAAAGCTCCAATTCCGAACCCAACCCCTTCAATGTGGGACCATAAACGAAGGATGCATATACACTGAATATACAAAACATTAAGAACACCTGCTCTTTCCATGACATAGACTGACCAGGTGAAAGCTCTAATCCCTTATTGATGTCACTTGTTAAATCCACTTCAATTAGTGTAGATGAAGGGGAAGAGACAGGCTAAAGAAGGACTTTTAAGCCTTGAGACAATTGAGATATTGTGTATGTGTGCCATTCAGAAGGTGAATGGGCAAGACAAAAGATTTAAGTGCCTTTGAACAGGGTATGTCTACTGCCAGGCGCACCAGTTTGAGTGTGTCAAGAACTGCAACACTGCTGGGTTTTTCACGCTCAACAGTTTCCCGTGTGTATCAAGAATAGTCAACCACCCAAAGGACATCCAGCCAACTTGACACAACTGTGGGAAGTATTGTAGTCAACATGGGCCAGCATCCCTGTGGAACGCTTTCGAAACCTTGTAGAATCCATGCCTCGACAAATTGAGGCTGTTCTGAGGGCAAAATGATGGGGGGGGGGTCTACAGTGGCTGGCAGATAAGATTGTTCCGCTCACCGCTCACCACCACATTCCAACCCCTCAGGTATTTGTTGGTCTTCGATATCTCCTGCCCAATTATTGTGCCTCTTTTGATTTGAGGTAGAGATTGGTGCAGCACGGGACAAAGGCCAGAGAGGACCCTTTGACGTACACTACAGTATCCACATCTGGGATATATCTGGTCTGGAGACTGATACGCAACCAGAGACATAATGGGGACACCAAGGATGCGTCATAAATGGCACCCTACTCTCTTTATAGCGCACTGCTTTTGACCTGGGAAAAAGTGGTGCACTATGTAGGGAATAGGGTGCCATTTGGGACTAAGTCATAATAGGGAAACCAAGGCCTCTCTTTCTCACTCTGCAGTGTTGAGGTGGTGCTCTTCACGCTGAGAATAAACCCATGAGAGTTTAGCTGTCCAAAATCCTGCAATTATTTTCTCTTTAGAGACCTCTCCTGCTTGGTGTCACCGCCCAAATAACGACTTCAATTACTGTCATCTAATTCTGCTTGGGAGGTACAGAGTCCACCGAGCACATAGTCCAAAGCACACACTCTGTTCCCTAAGGATAACTGTCATGGCTTATGTCGACATTTGAGAATGGCTTGTTTTGCTAGTGAAATTCTCAGATGTAATATATCTCATGTGTTTTGTTTGTCATTTTGGCCAGTGTTAATGTTTTTCTGACTTTGTGTCATTGTTCATCTTCTGACTGCATTAGTTGGACTGTAAATCAGACTAATAAATGGTATTTTATATAAGCAATGTATTTTACTGAGGGAGGGAGAAGGGACATGTTCAAATATCATGGGAAACTCTTGTCATCATTGCAAAGAGTGCATTTAATTTCATGAGTTTCATTTCACATCATTGTGGGTGTCACATGAACCCCCCTAAGCAGTTTGTTTTTGGCCAGTTCCAAGATGTGTCCCAATTCTTTGCTCAACAACATATGTATGGATGATGATGATTCGCACACTCCGTTCTGCCAATGAACAATTGGTTGGTTACTTACCGGATAGAATGGAAAGTGCTGAATTGTTCTAGAATATTCCTGTTTGTTAGAAACATCCTAGATTGTCTGTGTAACATAACTATTGTCTGTCTATTTACCTAACCTTGCCTTCCAAAGCCCCCCTCTCTCACATGTGTTGTCTAGATTTTAGGGTCAGGATTGTGGAAGAGCCTAGGCATGTCCCTGTCCCTGGTCAACCCCTCTATCCCCCCTCTCCACCCACCCCTCCAAACCCTGTCCTTGGCTGCAGAAAGCAACTCCGTCTCAGGCAGAGAGTGATATGCATAATACTACTACTACTAATAATATATATAATAATTGTATAGTGCTTTTCAATACAGGTAAGAAGGTGCTTCACATCATAAAACAATAAAAAGAGGCACTGAATCTGCAAGCCTGGCCTGGCAGACCATTCCAAAGTCTAGGGGCCCTAATGGCAAATGCCTGGTCTCCTTTAGTTTTCAACCTAGACTTTGGAATCGTCAACAGTTCCCTGCCAGTGGATCTCAGGCTGCGTCCTGGCTCGTAAGGAGATAAAAGATCAGAGATATAGGATGGGGCTAAACCAAGCTTTAAACATGAAAATGGCTGGTAGCCAGTGTAGAGAAGCTAAAATAGGTGTGATATGGTTACATTTCCTGGTGCCTGTTAAAAGCCGAGCTGCAGCATTTTGAACTAACTGTACTAACTGATGATGGAGCGATTTCTGACTGAGACAGGTATACAAACAGTTACAGTAATCTAGGTGTGAGGAAATAAAATCATGCATACATTTCTCCAGATCAATGACTGAAATAAAAGACTTGACTTTAGCTATATTTTTTATATGATAAAAGCAGGACTGGACAACCTTCTTTACATGCTGCTTGAGGTTTAGATCAGGGTCAAAGAAGACACCAAGGCTTCTGTCCGTAGGCTTTACCTTGGTGGACAAATAACCATGGTTATTTACAATCTGAGATAGAGAGAGAGAAGTTGGCCCTGCACCGGTTCTCCCTGTGACCGTGGGTGTGTGTTTCTGTGGAGATAAGCGTCCTAACTAAACCAATCCTGATCCTTGACATTATAACGGCTGACCTTCCTACAGTACCTGAGACGGGGGTCCAGATGTGCCTATCTGGACATTCCGTAGTCTCAGTCTGCATCCCAAATGCCAGCCTATTCCTTTTAAAGTGGACTAGTTTTGACCATAGCATATGGACCCTGGTCAAAACTAGTGCACTATATAGGCCAAGGGATTAAGGTGCCATTTGGGACACAGATTATGTCTCTGTCTAGCCTTCCCTCATCCCTTGTCCTTCAGTCGTACACCCAGGCAGGGACCAGGGTTTGGTTTCACCACGTACACAGGCAGCCCTTGACACGTACACAGGCTGCCCTTGACACGTACACAGGCTGCCCTTGACACGTACACAGGCTGCCCTTGACACGTACACAGGCTGCCCTTGACACGTACACAGGCTGCCCATGACACGTACACAGGCTGCCCATGACACGTACACAGGCTGCCCATGACACGTACACAGGCTGCCCATGACACGTACACAGTCTGCCCATGACACGTACACAGGCTGCCCATGACATGTACATAAACTGCCTGTGATCATGACCTTCAGTCGCAGATGGAAGGGATACTCAGACACATAAACATTTCACTGGACATCTGATTTACTAACTCTGCCTAGTCTGCCTCCGCTCCTGTTACCAACATGAACTCTGTAAGCCTAGAGGGGGATGGAAAGTTGCCTGCACAAAGTAATTGCAGTCATGCATCTCCTGTCTCCTTAAGGTAAGCTGGCCTACTCCGTATTGAGACAAACACGAGGGAAAGTTTGCTAATACTGACATTCAAATCCATTTTATTCAGTCCTTTCAGGGGGCATGCTAATTCATCACCCTCTGCTCTACGTAATTAGGTTTTTCCTGTTTGCTTAGGAGTGTGTGTTGGATGCTTGTTGATGTCAGAGTTAGTACAGAGGTAGCTGGTCAGTCAGGGCAGTCAGTGATTATGGAGAGTTGTTTTCCCCAGTCTCTTCTCTGTCTCATGATGGAAGAGGGAGTGGTGACTGGCCCGTAGAACGGACTGTGTGTGTGGTGTGTTTTGATGTTTACAGTGGATTGGCCTGCAGCACAAGCAGGGGTCTGTGGCTTGCTCTGGCTGAGACTCTCTTCTCTGGCTGGGCTGTTTGGGCTCAGGGGCCGATGTGGAACATGTCCTTTTCTGTTTTGAACTGACTGTGCAGCAGCCAGGGACTGTTTTTTCAACTGAACTGACCTATCAAGTCAAGTACACAGCTACAGTGAGGGAAAAAAGTATTTGATCCCCTGCTGATTTTGTACGTTTGCCCACTGACAAAGACATGATCAGTCTATAATTTTAATGGTAGGTTTATTTGAACAGTGAGAGACAGAATAACAACAACAAAATCCAGAAAAACGCATGTCAAAAATGTTATAAATTGATTTGCATTTTAAATGAGGGAAATAAGTATTTGACCCCTCTGCAAAACATGACTTAGTACGTGGTGGCAAAACCCTTGTTGGCAATCACAGAGGTCAGACGTTTCTTGTAGTTGGCCACCAGGTTTGCACACATCTCAGGAGGGAGTTTGTCCCACTCCTCTTTGCAGATCTTCTCCAAGTCATTAAGGTTTCGAGCCTGACATTTGGCAACTCGAACCTTCAGCTCCCTCCACAGATTTTCTATGGGATTAAGGTCTGGAGACTGGCTAGGCCACTCCAGGACCTTAATGTGCTTCTTCTTGAGCCACTCCTTTGTTGCCTTGGCCGTGTGTTTTGGGTCATTGTCATGCTGGAATACCCATCCACAACCCATTTTCAATGCCCTGGCTGAGGGAAGGAGTTTCTCACCCAAGATTTGATGGTACATGGCCCCGTCCATCGTCCCTTTGATGCGGTGAAGTTGTCCTGTCCCCTTAGCAGAAAAACACCCCAAAAGCATAATGTTTCCACCACCATGTTTGACGGTGGGGATGGTGTTCTTGGGGTCATAGGCAGCATTCCTCCTCCTCCAAACACGGTGAGTTGAGTTGATGCCAAAGAGCTCGATTTTGGTCTCATCAGACCACAACACTTTCACCCAGATTCATTCAGATGTTCATTGGCAAACTTCAGACGGGCATGTATATGTGCTTTCTTGAGCAGAGGGACCTTGCGGGCGCTGCAGGATTTCAGTCCTTCACGGCGTAGTGTGTTACCAATTGTTTTCTTGGTGACTATGGTCCAGCTGCCTTGAGAACATTGACAAGATCATCCTGTGTAGTTCTGGGCTGATTCCTCACCGTTCTCATGATCATTGCAACTCCACGAGGTGAGATCTTGCATGGAGCCCCAGGCCGAGGGAGATTGACAGTTCTTTTGTGTTTCTTCTATTTGCGAAATATCGCACCAACTGCTGTCACCTTCTCACCAAGCTGCTTGGCGATGGTCATGTAGCCCATTCCAGCCTTGTGTAGGTCTACAATCTTGTCCCTGACATGCTTGGAGAGCTCTTTGGTTTTGGCCATGGTGGAGAGTTTGGAATCTGATTGATTGATTGCTTCTGTGGACAGGTGTCTTTTATACAGGTAACAAGCTGAGATTAGGAGCAATCTTTCTGATTGAGAGGGGGTCAAATACTTATTTCCCTCATTAAAATGCAAATCAAATGTATAACATTTGTCATGCGTTTTTCTGGATTTTGTTGTTGTTATTCTGTCTCTCACTGTTCAAATAAACCTACCATTAAAATTATATACTGATCATTTCTTTGTCAGTGGGCAAACGTACAAAATCAGCAGGGGATCAAATACTTATTTCCCTCACTGTATGTCCACGTACAGAGTTTCCTCCAAACCCAACTTCCACCCAGTAGTAACACCTTTTTACACCTTGTCTGTACAGACTGTGCACGCACCTTCAAGTTCCACTGTCTACACAGGGGAATTGATGGAACATAAGATCCATATAAAACCATGATCTTCCGTACAGTCAGGCCTATTTGTAACTATTTCTCAAAATGATTATTCTAATTGGACATTGGGTATAGGTTCAAGATATTACTGTAAATAGGTTTAGTTGCATGAGTCTCTCTTGTTACCAGGATGTGGTCCATGATATCTCTATCCTGATAACCATGCATCTGGTTTCCATGGTTACAGGGAGGGGCAAAGAGGAATGAGGATAGGGAGCAGGAAGAGGAACAGGATGTACACCAGGGGTCTCCAACAGGTCGATCGCGAGCTACCAGTAGCTCGCAGCCCAGCTATGAGTAGCTTGCCAAACAATTCTGAAAGTACATGCAATTTTCACGTGTTCCATCGCAAACTGTACAGACACCGCAAGCTCCCAGCTACTATTTAATCAATGCAACATTGACATTATCCCACCCCTGGTTAGCAACTATTGTCTTAAAAAGCCAAACCTAACACAATATCTGCCAATTAATTTCCAGCAATATTGTCTTGTCTGTCTGTGTGGTGCGCTTGTTTGTCAATCACTCCGTGTGTAGCCAGTTAATGTGATTATTGTCTTCTGGGTTGACAGAAATACTTTCCCCAAAACATTCTAAATTAAATGTTAACTGCAAAGTAGGCTTACCTGGCAGAAGTATATATTGAGTAAGAATATATTTTGTATCTATTGTTATTTGCAAACTTTGCCATGAAATGAGCAGAAGCAGTACAGAACCATCGCTAGACCGGGACATTAGACATAACATTCCTCACTTGCTAGATGTGCAATTAAAAGGGCCAGCTGAGAAATTAAAGGGGAACTACACTCAAAATAAAAAGGTGTTCTTCCAGACCTAAATAAGATGGTCTTCTGATGTGATTTAAGCATTGACATGGACTCAGAACATCAAATTGAGTTGTTTTTCTATGAACAATTGTCATTTTGAAAATGAAAAACAAAACAAAATGTAAAACCAGGAAAAATAATACTGAGAAAACATAATTTTGGGGAAAATATCTGAGTTTATAGGGCCCGTCTTAGAGTTGTTTATTAACCATTATTTTACCATGTAACGATCCCGGCAGTCTGAGTCGGGTCCTGTCTGTGTACTAGTTTTTCTGCTCGTGATCTCCAGTTTCCCGAGGGTTCTGGAACGCTCCCTGCCTGGTTGCCGGGCAACGTTGCTAGGCGGGAGCTCTCTTGATTTCCGCACCTGCATCCCATCAGCAATCTGCACACCTGGTCCTGATCATCACCCTTCTTAGGCTCTGGCCTAACATCCATTCCCTGCCGGATCGTTAGCCATGAACAGTATGTTTATCAGCGGATCAGTCTTAGAGCTTAGAGCATTAGTTTTGTTGTTTTGCACCTGGTTTGCTTGTTGTATGCTTACCTCCGTTTTGTTCTCCCTGCAGTCACTCGTCCGGAACCTTCACCCAACCTCTGCCTGATGGTCGGCGGCTGCCGAGCCATCATTGGATCAACTACTGCACCCTCAACAACTCATCCACGCCGCCCGCTCTGTTCCCTGGATTATTCAGCAGCACTCGTGGATCAGTTAAATAAACACTCACCTTTGACACCACTTACCTTGTCCTGGTCTGCTTCTGGGTTCTGGCTTAGTAAACCGTGACAGAACGATCCGGCCAGTAATGAACCCAGCGGACCTGGACTCTGTTCGCCATGCCATTACCCATCAGGAGAAGATGTTGGGCCATCATAGCACGGAGCTACAGGAGATCGCGTTGGCAGTTCGGAACCTTTCTACCGGTCTGACGGAGGTCCAGAACCAGCGCAAGTTTCCGGTGGAGGATCCACTACCGGTTTCACCCATCTCGCCTGCCGCTTCTGGAGCTGTGTCCTTCCGTGAGCCCAAGGTTCCGACGCCGGATAAATATGAGGGGGAGCTGGGAAGATGCCGTTCTTTCCTTATGCAGTGTGGGTTAGTGTTCGATCTACAGCCCTACTCTTATGCCACAGACAAGGCTAGGATAGCCTTTGTGATTGAGTTGCTGCGTGGTCGAGCGCTGGAGTGGGCTTCAGCCGTTTGGGAACGACAAGACCCCTGCATGGCTTCATACCAGGGGTTCACGGCCGAGATGAGGAAGCTCTTCGACCATTCCGTCCGAGGGAGGGACGCAGCTAGGCGCCTGTTTTCGCTTCACCAAGGAACTCGCAGCGTGGCCGACTTCGTGATCGAGTTCAAGACGTTGGCTGTGGAGAGTGGGTGGAATGAGGAGTCTCTGCAAGCGGCCTTTTACCAGGGTCTGTCGGAGCAGCTCAAGGATGAGTTGATCTCCTATCCGGAGCCTAGTGACCTGGACAGCTTGGTAGCCTTGTCTATTCGGGTGGATAATCGAGTCCGAGAGCGAAGGAGGGAGAAGCAATGGGTTCCGTCCAATCGATCAGCTTCTCAGGTTCCAGTCGGGTCGGGGATTGGACCAGAATACGTCGATCATCGTCCACCACACAGGATTAGTGGAGAGGTCCTGTCTCCCGATTCTGAACCAATGCAAGTAGGGCGGCACGGGTTAACCAAGGAGGAACGCCAACTCAGACGTAGGACTAACTGTTGCCTCTACTGTGGTGGTTCGGGACATTACCTCGCCACCTGTTCCCGGGCGGTCGTCAAACTGCGCGGCTCGCTAAAGTTGGGAGGACTTTTAGCGAGCCAGTTTCGACCTCTCAATACCTCTGTCAGACCCCGTTTCCCGGCTACCCTTATGAACAGGAATCAGAGCTTAGCGATTAACGCTTTTATCGATTCAGGTGCCGATGGAAGCTTTCTTGATGCCGAGTTGGTGGAACAGCTGGGGCTTTCCAAGGAGCAATTGCCGGAAGCCATTGAAGCGACCACTCTGAACGGCAGTAGTCTGGCACGTATCACGATGAGGACTGAACCGGTTAAGATGCTGTTGTCGGGGAATCATTCGGAGATGATTTCATTCTTCATTCTGCCGTCTTCCCATGTTCCTCTGGTCCTTGGATACCCCTGGCTGAAGGAACACAATCCCACGTTCGATTGGGTGACGGGCAAGGTAACGAGTTGGAGCCTTGATTGTCATGCTAACTGTCTCAAGACTGCCTGTCCCCATTCGGTTCCCAGTCAGGTGATTGAGGCTAAACCCCCAGATTTGTCCCTGGTTCCCGAGACATATCACGATTTGGGGGAAGTGTTCAGTAAGCAGAAGGCTCTGTCACTCCCTCCCCACCGACCTTATGATTGTGCCATCAACCTGTTCCCTGGAGCTGTCTACCCCAAGGGAAGGTTATACAGTATCTCCCGACCTGAACGTGAGGCTTTGGAGACCTACATCAAGGAGTCCCTAGCTGCTGGTCTCGTTCGTCCCTCGTCATCACCCCCTGGGGGCAGGATTCTTCTTTGTGGGTAAGAAGGATGGCTCTCTTCGACCGTGTATTGATTATCGGGGGTTGAATGACATCACGGTCAAGAACAAGTATCCCCTGCCCTTGATGAGTTCTGCCTTCGACTCCTTACAGGGTGCTACGGTGTTCACCAAGCTAGACCTACGCAATGCGTATCACATGGTCCGGATCAGAGAGGGGGACGAGTGGTTGACGGGTTTCAATACACCGATGGGTCACTTCGAGTATCAGGTGATGCCGTTTGGACTGACCAATGCTCCAGCGGTATTCCAGAGTATGGTGAACGACGTCCTGAGAGATATGATCGGTCTCTTTGTGTTTGTTTACCTGGATGACATTCTGATCTTCTCGAAGGAACCTTCCGACCACGTCCAGCATGTCCGGCAGGTTCTGCAGCGATTGTTGGAGAATCGCCTGTTCGTGAAGGCCGAGAAGTGCGAGTTTCACGCCCACACGACATCCTTTCTCGGGTACATCATCTCCAGGGGAGAGATTAGGATGGACCAGGAGAAGGTTAGAGCGGTTCTGGAATGGGCCCAGCCCGGTCACGAGATTGCAGCTCCAGAGATTTTTGGGGTTTGCGAATTTCTACCGCAGATTCATCCGGGATTACAGCCGTGTGGCCGCTCCGTTAACTGCCTTGACTTCCAGTATCAGGACCTTCAAGTGGAATCCGGAGGCGGATCGAGCGTTTCTGGATTTGAAGAGGCGATTCACCAACGCACCGATTCTCTCTCAGCCGGACACGGCCCGTCAGTTCGTCGTTGAAGTGGACCGCGTCTGATGTGGGAGTTGGCGCCATCCTGTCGCAGCGATGCTCCACGGACAGTAAACTCCATCCCTGCGCCTATTACTCTCGTCGCCTTTCGCCTGCGGAGAGGAATTACGATGTGGGTAACCGGGAGCTCCTCGCGGTGAAACTTGCCTTGGAGGAGTGGCGCCACTGGTTGGAGGGGGCGGAGCAACCGTTTATTGTCTGGACTGACCACAAGAATCTTGCTTACGTGCAATCGGCTAGACGTCTCAACTCCCCGTCAGGCCAGGTGGGCGTTGTTTTCGGACGATTCAATTTTTTCCCTGACGTTCCGACCTGGATCTAAGAACGGCAAGGCGGACGCCTTGTCCCGGATGTTCTCCAAGACGGAGGAGAGTGGGTCCAAGACCGAGACAATTCTCCCCCGGAACTGCGTCGTGGGAGCTGTTAGGTGGAAGATTGAGGAGGAGGTGATGGCGGCCCTTCGGACGCAGCCCGGTCCCGTAACGGTCCACCCGGTCGGTTGTTTGTGCCTGAGTCGGTTCGTCCTGCTGTCCTCAAATGGTCCCACGCCAGCAAGATGGCTTGTCACCCTGGCGTGGCTCGGACGATGGCGTTTCTTCGCAGACGTTTTTGGTGGCCTGCCATGGCCGAGGATACTCGGGGTTATGTTGCTGCCTGTCCAGTGTGTGCGCAGAATAAGAGTACCAATCGGCCCAGCCCTGGACTACTTCACCCCCTTCCTATTCCCCGGCGACCATGGTCGCATCTGGCCCTGGACTTTGTCACTGGGTTGCCCGTTTCTGAGGGAAACACGGTCGTTCTGACTATCGTGGACAGATTCAGCAAGTTCGCCCACTTTGTGCCTATTGCCAAGCTTCCCTCTGCCTCGGAGACGTCCGAGATCCTGGTTAGGGAGGTTTTCAGGGTCCACGGTTTGCCCAGTGATATCGTTTCCGACCGTGGCCCTCAGTTTACCTCTGCTGTCTGGAAGTCCTTCTGTTTGGCCATTGGAGCTACAGTCAGCCTCACATCTGGTTTTCACCCCCAATCTAATGGTCAGGCGGAGAGAGCCAACCAGAAGATGGAATCCACGCTACGCTGCCTTGTCTCCTCCAACCCCACCTCCTGGGTCTCTCAGTTGCCTTGGGTTGAGTATGCCCACAATACTCTCCCTACATCTGCCACTGGGATGTCTCCCTTCCAGTGCCTGTATGGCTACCAACCTCCCTTGTTCCCTTCTCAGGAGAAGGAGCTCTCAGTGCCCTCTGTTCAGGCCCATATTCGTCGTTGCCACCGGACCTGGCATCGGGCCAGAAAGGCACTCCTTAGAGTTTCGGACCGGTATCAGCTCCAGGCGAATCGTCGCCGGATCCCCGCTCCCACCTATACCATCGGAGATAGGGTCTGGTTGGCCACACGGGATCTTCCTTTACGGACTGAGTCTAGGAAGTTGTTACCGAAGTTCATTGGTCCGTTTGTGGTGGAGAAGGTGATCAATCCGGTGGCAGTTCGACTCAAACTACCGAGGACGCTCAGAGTCCATCCCACCTTTCATGTCTCCTGCCTCAAGCCTGTTCTCCTCAGTCCTCTGTTGCCTCCTCCGCCTCCTCCTCCTCCTCCTCGGATGATCGGAGGTGGTCCTGCCTACACGGTGCGACGCATCATGGATTCCAGACGGCGGGGCCGGGGTTTCCAGTATCTCGTGGACTGGGAGGGGTATGGTCCTGAAGAGAGGAGTTGGATTCCGCGGCGACAGATCCTAGATGCTGACCTCATTCGTGACTTCTACCGCCTCCATCCTGGCGCTCCGGGGAGTCCGCCCGGTGGCGTTCGTCGGAGGGGGGTACTGTAACGATCCCGGCAGTCTGAGTCGGGTCCTGTCTGTGTACTAGTTTTTCTGCTCGTGATCTCCAGTTTCCCGAGGGTTCTGGAACGCTCCCTGCCTGGTTGCCGGGCAACGTTGCTAGGCGGGAGCTCTCTTGATTTCCGCACCTGCATCCCATCAGCAATCTGCACACCTGGTCCTGATCATCACCCTTCTTAGGCTCTGGCCTAACATCCATTCCCTGCCGGATCGTTAGCCATGAACAGTATGTTTATCAGCGGATCAGTCTTAGAGCTTAGAGCATTAGTTTTGTTGTTTTGCACCTGGTTTGCTTGTTGTATGCTTACCTCCGTTTTGTTCTCCCTGCAGTCACTCGTCCGGAACCTTCACCCAACCTCTGCCTGATGGTCGGCGGCTGCCGAGCCATCATTGGATCAACTACTGCACCCTCAACAACTCATCCACGCCGCCCGCTCTGTTCCCTGGATTATTCAGCAGCACTCGTGGATCAGTTAAATAAACACTCACCTTTGACACCACTTACCTTGTCCTGGTCTGCTTCTGGGTTCTGGCTTAGTAAACCGTGACATACCAGGTAAATTGGCAGAAAACATAGTGCACTACTTTCTCTTGTACTCTAAGGACCCGGGGAAGAGTTGCAGGGGAGAGGAGGTGGTCCTCTGTAGCTCAGCTGGTAGAGCACGGCGCTTGTAACGCCAAGGTAGTGGGTTCGATCCCCGGGACCACCCATACACAAAAAAAATGTATGCACGCATGACTGTAAGTCGCTTTGGATAAAGCGTCTGCTAAATGGCATATTATTATTATTATTTATTATTATTATTATTATTATTATTATTATTATTATTAGGAGAAGAATGTTCCTATTTGAAAGCAAAAAAAAAGTGTAGTTTGCGACATGTTAAATTTTTTAAAAGTAGCTCTCATGCTAGAAAAGGTTGGAGACCCCTGATGTACACACACAGAACACACACACACATCACACACACCAGCTGCATTCTGTCAGGCCTGTTCTATATCCTCTCCACATCTACGTGTGAAACCCTCATGCTTTTTGAGTTCTTCCACGTTTTTACTTCAGAAGTGAGAGAAATTAATAGTTTCCTACCATGCTCCCAGTGAGCCCATTTTGTATGGACATACACCAGTCAGAGGCTGCATCACTAAATGGCTCCCTTTTCCCTGTATAGTGCACTACTTTTGACCAGAGCCCATCAAAAGTAGTGCACTATGTAGGGAATATGGTGCCATTTGGGATGCTGTCAGAGGCTCTGGGCCCTTATCCTTCTAATAACAGAGAGAAATGCACAGCTGCATTTGCCTGCTTCACAATATGCTGCCTCCTGGCTGCTGTCCAATACTCCATGGATAAATTGGCTAATTAAGTGAAACAGAACACCTCGGTGGTGACTGTGCATGTAGGTCTGACTCTGACAGTGATAGGCTCACATTTATACCTCTCAATGTTCAAACAATAACAAATAATCTCTGATGGAACACACCACGAGGTCTACTCTTTTGGGGACCTGAATATTGACTGGTTTTCACCAAGCTGTCTGCTCAAGAGGAAGCTTCTCATTGTAACCAGTGCCTGTAATCTGGTTCAGGTTATTATTCAACCTACCAGGGTGTTTACAAACACTACAGGAACAAGATCATCCACATGTACTCTATTGATCACATTTTTACTAATATTGTAGAACTTTGTTCTAAAGGTGTATCCGTACCCATTGGATCCAGTGATCACTATATATCCAGGAAAGCCAAAGTTCCAAAAGCTGGGCCTATAATAGTATATAAGACTAACTCCTGAGTGGCGCAGTGGTCTAAGGCACTGCATCGCAGTGCTAACTGTGCCACTAGAGATCCTGGTTCGAATCCAGGCTCTGTCGCGACCGGGAGACTCATGGGCGGCGCACAATTGGCCCAGCGTCGTCCAGGGTAGGGGAGGGAATGGCCGGCAGGGATGTAGCTCAGTTGATAGAGCATGGCGTTTGCAACACCAGGGTTGTGGGTTCGATTCCCACGGGGGGCCAGTATAAATAGATATGTATTCACTAACTGTAAGTCGCTCTGGATAAGAGCGTCTGCTAAATGACTAAAATGTAAAATGTAAATAAGAGATTATACAAAAGATTTTGCTGTGACTCTTATGTGGATGGTAAAAATATTTGTCGGTCTGATGTGATTAATAAGGAGCATCCAGACACTGAACTTGTTAAGAAACTGACTGGCTGACTTACTGCAAATTGAGAAATGATGTGACTAAACTCAACAAAAGAAGAAGAAACTGTATTATGAAGCCAAAATCAATTATATAAAAATGTTGGAGTACTTTAAATGAAATTATGGGCAGAAAGAAAAAATATTTCATAGAGTCAGATGGCTTATTCATCACAAAACCATTTGATGTTGGCAATTATTTAAACGATTACTTCATTGGCAAAGTGGGCAAACTTAGGTAGGAAATGCCAACAACGAACAGTGAGCCATCGTACTCATGCATAAAAAAACGAATAATGAAAGAAAATCATTGTAAGTTTGAGTTATGTAAAGTTAGTGTGGGAGAGATGGAAAAATTATTGTTATCGATCAATAATGACAAACCTCCTGGAAATGACAACTTAGATGGAAAGCTACTGAGGATGATAGCTGACTCTATAGCCACTCCTATCTGTCAAATTTAATCTGAGCCTAGAGGAAAGTCTTTGTCCTCAGGCCTGGAGGGAAGCCAAAGTGGTACCCAAGAGTAGTAAAGCAGCCTTTACTGGTTCTGACAGCAGACCTATCAGCTTGCTGCCAGCTCTTAGCAAACTGTTGGAAAAAATGCTGTTTGACCAAATACAATGTTACAGTGCATTCGGAAAGTAATCAGACGCCTTGACTTTTTCCACATTTTGTTACGTTACAGCCTTATTCTAAAATGTGACTCGTTTCAGGAAACTAGGCGTATGTCGCGCATCACTACTTCACAGGAGCACCATTTGAACGTTAACTGTATTTTTTAAATCAAAATGCGTTTTTTAGCAGAAATGCTTTCATGTGCCTTAATAACAAACTTGTATGCCATCTGTAAATACGAATAAAATGGTTAAATTATGAGCCTAGTTGGTTTAGCCCCAGAAAAAGACAGCAACCTTCCCACTAGCCATGATTGGCTGAGATAATGAGTGGGCTGGACATGCCGAGAGATGAGTTCGGATTGGTCTGCCATGTAGCACGCTTCTGTCTATAGTATGAGCTGGTCAGTATGTGTAGGTAATCCTTTCTAACGCAGCTTTTTTGAAAGATATCACGTAGTAGAACTGCATAAGTGTTGCTCTCCACTTTCTGGAGGACCGAGTTTTGAAATCAGTGGAATTAGAGTATGATAGCTAAGGAGATGGAGAAAATTATTGCGTTTGATTGCAAATATGCAGACGGAGTCGAAAAGAGAGCACAAAGAAGGCTGTTGCATAAAACACCTGTCTCCTGATTACATCTTCAAACTAAGGGGAACCATGGCTTCCGTGACAGAGAGGGAGAAGCGTCCATCCATGTATACGGGTAAGAGAGTCTAGCTAGCTACATTTTCAGATATTACACATTTCTAATTTTGTCAGAAAGTCATTTTAATTTCAAGTTAAAGTGTACTGTTAGCTAGCTAGATAACGCTAGCTGGCTGGCTAGCTAGCTAATATTACGTGTATGATCTGTGTAGTAATATTATTCGTATCTCAGAGCCATTTGCATTGCTAGTTATAGCGTAATGTTAGCTAGCTAACATTGAACCTGGTTGGTGAGCTACCTGCAGATTCATGCAGGGTAGTTACGTTATGAGTTGGGATTATGGTTCATTGTTTAGCTAGCTAACTACATGTCTAAACAAAAGACTCCACTATGCAAGTAACTATTTCAATAGAATGTTTATGATGTCACTGCGATAACTGTCGTTAGACGTAGCTGGTAAATTCGCTCTGGCTATCTACTCCGATTTCAGTGCGCTCTTGCCTGAGTGTGCCAGAGCGCAGAATAACTGACGAATTTACGAACGCTCAACACCCATTAAATATGGCCAGTGTCAGTAAACGTAGGCAAAAAAGTGTAATTACATATTTGCCAGCAGCACAGTTGCAGTCAGCAAAGCCCTAGATAACATAAAAACAGCCTAACCAGCTCTGCTAGGGCGAGTAAAATGGTCAGTGAGCTGTTCTCTCATTTGTGTCTGGAAGTAGCTAGCAAGCTAGCCAATATTAGCTTGGGTGCTTGACTACCGGAGTGCCAAGTCTAGGTCCAAAAGACTTCTCAACAGCTTCTACCCCCAAGCCATAAGACTCATGAACAGCTAATCATGGCTACCCGGACTATTTGCACTGCCCCCCCACCCCATCCTTTTTACGCTGCTGCTACTCTGTTAATTATTTATGCATAGTCACTTTAACTCTACCCACATGTACATATTACTTCAACTATCTCAACTAGCCGGTGCCCCCGCACATTGACTCTGCACCGGTACCCCCCTGTATATATAGCCTCCCTACTGTTATTTTATTTTACTTCTGCTCTTTTTTTCTCAACACTTTTTTTGTTGTTGTTTTATTTTTAATTTTTTTGTTAAAAATAAATGCACTGTTGGTTAAGGGCTGTAAGTAAGCATTTCACTGTAATGTCTGCACCTGTTGTATTCGGCGCATGTGACCAATACAATTTGATTTGATTTGATTTGCTGTTAGGTCAGAATGCTCGGATGAACCATACTCCTCCGCAAAAGAGTCCAGTGTGCGCTCTGAATGATCCAAGTACGAAACGCTCTGACTTTATGAACGTACATTCTGACAGCACTCTGAGTTTACGAACTCCCAGAGCACACTCTGGCACTCCAGATAAAATTTACAATATATATAAGCCAGCCTTTAGTTTTGAAACATTTGGTTGTTTAGTACATAGCCTCACATGTGAATCCTTAAAGTGATGGGTGAGGCTAAAGCTTAAGAGGGTGTGAACGATGCTGAATGGGTGTAGACAAAGAAGAGCTCTCCAGTAGGTACCAAAACATTCAAGGACCATTTTCTCAAAAGTGAGGTTAGAAGTTTATCAACTTTCAAATTGTGCTACATAAGATCGAGCTGGTCGGTCACAAATTGATTAAATTATATATTTTCCTCATCAATGTACACACGGTACCCCATAATGATACCCCATGAAGCGAAAACAGGTTGTTTTTCGATATTTTTGCTAATTTATAATTTTTTTATAAAAAAAATACCTTACTTACATCGGTATTCAGACCCTTTGCTATGAGACTCGAAATTGAGCTCCGGTGCATCCTGTTTCCATTGATCATCATTGAGATGTTTCTACAACTTGATTGGAGTCTACCAGTGGTAAATTAAATTGATTGAACATGATTTGGAAAGGCACACACCTGTCTATATAAGGTCCCACAGTTGACAGTGCATGTCAGAGAAAAACCAAGCCATGAGGTCAAAGGAAGTGTCCGGAGAGCTCCAAGACAGGATTGTGTCGAGGCACAGTTGTGGGGAAGGGTACCAAAAAATGTGCAGCATTGAAGGTCCCCAAGAACACAGTGGCCTCAATCATTCTTAAAAGGAATACGTTTGGAACCACCAAGACTCTTCCTAGAGCTGGTCGCCCGGCCAAACTGAGTAATCAGTGGAGAAGAGCCATGGTCAGGGAGGTGACCAAGAACCCAATGGTCACTCTGACAGAGCTCCAGAGTTCCTCTGTGGAGATGGGAGAACCTTCCAGAAGGACAACCATCTCTGCAGCACTCCACCAATCAGGTCTTTCTGGTAGAGTGGCCAGACGGAAGCCACTCCACAGTAAAAGGCACATGACAGCCCGCTTGGAGTTTGCCAAAAGGCACCTAAAGACTCTCAGACCATGAGAAACAAGATTCTCTGGTCTGATGAAACCAAGATTGAACTTTTTGCCTGAATGCTGAGCGTCACATCTGGAGGAAACCTGGCACCATCCCTACGGTGAAGCATGGTGGTAGCAGCATCATGCTGTGGGATGTTTTTCAGCGGCAGGGACTGGGAAACTAGTCAAGATCGAGGGAAAAATGAACGGCGCAAAGTAGGAACAGGCCGGGCCGGGATGGGCTGGCGACGCGCACCACTGGCTTGGTGCGAGGGGCAGGAACAGGCCGGGCTGGCGACAAGCACCACAGGCTTGGTGCGAGGGGCAGGAACAGGCCGGGCCGGACTGGCGACACGCACCACTGGCTTGGTGCGAGGGGCCGGAGCAGGCCGGACCGGGCTGGCGACGCGCACCACTGGCTTGGTGCGAGGAGCAGGAACAGGCCGGGCCGGGCTGGGAACACGCACCACTGGTTTGGTGCGAGGAGCAGGAACAGGCCGGGCCGTGCTGGTGACGTGCACCACTGGCCTGGTGCGAGGAGCAGGAACGGGCCGGACCGGACTGCGAAGGCGGACTGGAGGTCTGGAGCGGAGAGCTGGCACAACCCGTCCTGGCTGGCTGCCCACTTTCGCACTACACCTGCGGTGCGCTGGCACAGGACGGACTGGGCTGTGCACGCGCACTGGCGATACAGCTCGTAGAACTGGCGCAGGATACGCGGGACCGAGGAGGCATACTGGAGACCAGGAGCGTTGAGCCGGCACGCCCCGTCCTGGCTGGATGCCCATCTTCGCACGGCACGTGCGTGGTGCAAGCACAGGACGTACAGGACTGTGCTGGCGCACTGGCAACACAATACGTAGCTCCGCATAACATGGAGCTACGTACCAAAATGTTATTGGGGCTGTCTCTCGGGCTTCTTCCTCGACCGGCTTCCTCTGTGCTGCCGTTGCTCCTCTCCTGCCTGGGCATCTACCTTTGCCCATGGCCCTTTCCCCGCAAATATCTCCTCCCATGACCACCATTTGCCCACCTGTGACATGGCAATTCGCTCTTCCTGGGCACGCTGCTTGGTCCTCGTTTGGTGGGATCTTCTGTCACGATCGTTCATGAACGGGACTGACCAAGGTGCAGCGTGATATACGTACATGTTTATTAAATATTAAACACAACGACAAAACAACAAACAAAACGAAACGTCAAGTCCAAGGCAGCACAACACAACATACCTTAACTGGAACAAGATCCCACAACCCACTAGTGCCAATAGGCTGCCTAAGTATGGTCCCCAATCAGAGACAACGAGCTACAGCTGCCTCTGATTGGGAACCACACCGGCCAACATAGAAATACACATAATAGAACACCAACATAGAAATACCCAACATAGAACATACATACCCTGACTCAACATTTAAGCGTCCCCTGAGTCAGGGCGTGACAATGATCATGAGGAAGGTGAGGGATCAGCCCAGAACTACACGGCAGGACCTGGTCAATGACCTGAAGAGAGCTGGGACCACAGTCTCAAAGAAAACCATTAGTAACACACTACGCCGTCATGGATTAAAATCCTGCAGCGCACGCAAGGTCCCCCTGCTCAAGCCAGCGCATGTCCTGGCCCATCTGAAGTTTGCCAATGACCATCTGGATGATCCAGAGGAGGAATGGGAGAAGGTCATGTGGTCTGGTGAGACAAAAATTGAGCTTTTTGGTCTAAACTACACTCGCCGTGTTTGGAGGAAGAAGAAGGATGAGTACAACCCCAAGAACACCATCCCAACCGTGAAGCATGGAGGTGGAAAAATCATTCTTTGGGGATGCTTTTCTGCAAAGGGGACAGGACGACTGCACCGTATTGAGGGGAGGATGGAAGGGGCCATGTATCGCGAGATCTTGGCCAACAACCTCCTTCCCTCAGTAAGAGCATTGAAGATGGGTCGTGGCTGGGTCTTCCAGCATGACAACGACCCGAAACACACAGCCAGGGCAACTAAGGAGTGGCTCCGTAAGAAGCATCTCAAGGTCCTGGAGTGGCCCTAGCCAGTCTCCAGACCTGAACCCAATAGAAAATCTTTGGAGGGAGCTGAAAGTCCGTATTGCCCAGCGACAGCCCCGAAACCTGAAGGATCTGGAGAAGGTCTGTATGGAGGAGTGGGCCAAAATCCCTGCTGCAGTGTGTGCAAACCTGGTCAAGACCTACAGGAAACGTATGATCTCTGCAATTGCAAACAAAGGTTTCTGTACCAAATATTAAGTTCTGCTTTTCTGATGTATCAAATACTTATGTCATGCAATAAAATGCAAATTAATTACTTAAAAATCATACAATATGATTTTTATGGATTTTTGTATTAGATTCCGTCTCTCACAATTGAAGTGTACCTATGATAAAAATTACAGACCTCTACATGCTTTGTAAGTAGGAAAACCTGCAAAATCGGCAGTGTATCAAATACTTGTTCTCCCCACTGTATATACATATCCTTTAAAAAATATATATTTCCCTTTATTACTTCCAACCCCACCACCCCTTCCCTAATTGGAGTAAACTAGTGAAGAATAAATGACTGATGATTGGTTGAAATGGATAATAAGAAGATTGTGGGAGCTGTACTGTTAGATTTCAGTGCAGCCTTTGATATTATTGACCATATCCTGTTGTTGAGAAAACGTATGTGTTATGGCTTATCAACCTCTGCCATGTCGTGGATTCAGAGCTATCTCTCTAATAGAACTCAGAGGGTTTTCTTTAATGGAAGCTTCTTTAATGTCAAACATGTCAAGTGTGGTGTACCGCAGGGCAACTCTCTAGGCCCTCTACTCTTTTCTGTTTTTACCAATGACCTGCCATTGGCATTAAACAAAGCATGTGTGTCCATGTATGCTGATTGTTCAACCATATATGCATCAGCAACCACAGCTAATGAAGTCACTGACACCCTTCAAGAGTTGTAGTCTGGTTTGGAATGGGTGGCCAGTAATAAACTGGTCCTGAACGTCTCTAAAATGAAGAGCATTGTGTTTGGTACAAATCATTCCCTAAGTTCTAGACCTCAGCTGAATCTGGTAATAAATGGTGTGGCTGTTGAACAACTTGAGGAGACTAAATTACTTGGTGTTACCTTAGATTGTAAACTGTCATAGTGAAAATATATACAGTTGAAGTCGGAAGTTTACATACACCTTAGCCAAATACATTTAAACTCTGTTTTTCACAATTCCTGACAAAATTCCCTGTTTTAGGTCAGTTAGGTTCACCACTTTATTTTAAGAATGTGAAATGTCCGAATAATAGTAGCGAGAATGATTTATTTCAGCTTTCATCACATTCCCAGTGGGTCAGAAGTTTACATACACTCAAACTTGGGTCAAAAGTTTCGGGTAGCCTTCCACAAGCTTCCCACAATAAGTTGGGTGAATTTTGGCCCGTTCCTCCTGACAGAGCTGGTGTAACTGAGTCAGGTGTATGTAGGCCTCCTTGCTCGCACACGCTTTTTCAGTTCTGCCCACACATTTTCTATAGGATTGAGGTCAGGGCTTTGTGATGGCCACTCCAATACCTTGACTTTGTTGTCCTTAAGCCATTTTGCCACAACTTTGGAAGTATGCTTGGGGTCATTGTCCATTTGGAAGACCCATTTGCGACCAAGCTTTAACTTCCTGACTGATGTCTTGAGATGTTGCTTCAATATATCCACATAATTTTCCTTCCTCATGATGCCATGTATTTTGTGAAGTGCACCAGACCCTCCTGCAGCAAAGCACCACCACAGCATGATGCTGCCACCCCGTGCTTCACGGTTGGGATGGTGTTCTTCAGCTTGCAAGCAACGCCCTTTTTCCTCCAAACATAACGATGGTCATTATGGCCAAACAGTTCTATTTTTGTTTCATCAGACCAGAGGACATTTCTCAAAAAAGTAAGATCTTTGTCCCCATGTGCAGTTGCAAACCGTAGTCTGGCTTTTTTATGGCGGTTTTGGAGCAGTGGCTTCTTCCTTGCTGAGCGGCCTTTCAGGTTATGTCGATATAGGACTTGTTTTACTGTGGATATAGATACTTTTGTACCTGTTTCCTCCAGCATCTTCACAAGGTCCTTTGCTGTTGTTCTGGGATTCATTTGCACTTTTCACACCAAAGTACGTTCATCTCTAGGAGACAGAACGCGTCTCCTTCCTGAGAGGTATGATGGCTGCATGTTTATACTTGCGTACTATTGTTTGTACAGATGAACGTGGTACCTTCAGGTGTTTGGGAATTTCTCCCAAGGATGAACTAGACTTGTGGAGGTCTACCATTCTTTTTCTGAGGTCTTGGCTAATTTCTTTTGATTTTCTCATGATGCCAAGCAAAGAGGCACTGAGTTTGAAGGTAGGCCTTGAAATACATCCACAGGTACACCTCCAATTGACTCAAATGATGTCAATTAGCCTATCAGAATCTTCTAAAGCCATGACATCATTTTCTGGAATTTTCCAAGCTGTTTAAAGGCACAGTCAACTTAGTGTATGTAAACTTCTGACCCACTGGAATTGTGAAACAGTGAATTATAAGTGAAATAATCTGTCTGTAAACAATTGTTGGAAAAATTACTTGTCATGCACAAAGTAGATTTCCTAACCGACTTGCCAAAACGATAGTTTGTTAACAAGAAATGTGTGGAGTGGTTGAAAAACAAGTTTTAATGACTCCAACCTAAGTGTTTGTAAACTTCTGACTTCAACTGTAGATTCAATGGTTGTAAAGATGGGGAGAGGTCTGTCCGTAATAAAGAGATGCTCTGCTTTTTTGACACCACACAAAGCAAGTCCTGCAGACTCTAGTTATCGTCCAGTCATATGGTCCAGTGCTGCAAAGAAAGACCTAGTTAAGTTGCACCTGGCCCATACTATGCATGCCAGTCTCTCGGCTAAGAGTTGAGTAAAGACTTCTTGTTTTTATAAGAAATTCCAAATTGTTTGCAGAGAGAGAGAGAGAGAGAGAGAGAGAGAGAGAGCGAGAGAGAGAGAGACCATTCTCCACCAGTAGATCCCTGATAAGACTTGTAAGAACCAGGTCGAGGCTGTGTGTTCAGCAGCGTGGGAGGGAAATACTGGTCTCAGATAAAGGACATAATTATTTTGTGCCACTTGTAATGTTAATAAGTAACCCAGCTGGTAGCGAGTGAGTCAGAGAGAGAAAGAGCATTTCCTCAAGGTGGCGTTTCCCATGTCACTGGCTTGTGTGTCAAAAAATGTGTGCTGATATTTTGTCAATAACCAAACGTCATTCTGTCGTAGCAGCAGAGAGATAAACAGTAGAGGTCTGAGTGAATCTCCTAGTCTAGGTCTTTGTCCCAAATGGCACCATATTCTCTATTTTGTGCACTACTTTCAATCAGGCCGATAAAGTATTGCACTATATAGGGAATAGGGTGCAATTTGGCATGCACACATAGTCTGGGTCTGGCTGTATGATTGGCTGATAGGGCTGAAAATAAACAAATCGAGGGAGAGGGCCCGGACAGCAATCTCTCTCTCTCTCTCTCAAAATCAAATCAAATTGTATTGGTCGCGTACACATATTTAGCAGATGTTACCGCGAGTGTAGTGAAATGCTCCCAACAGTGCAGTAATACGTACCAATACAAAACACGCAAATCCCAAAAAGAAAAAGAAAGGAATGAAGAAATATTAGAACGAGCAATGTCAGAGTCCGGACTATAAATATATAAATATATATATATATATATATATATATATATGATGTTGTGTATAGACATTATGGGTACAGCAGTAGTTATATAGGATAGGCCTTGACTAGAATACAGTATATACAGGTAAAAGTCAGTAAATTAGAATATTTTGAAAAACTTGATTTATTTCAGTAATTGCATTCAAAAGGTGTAACTTGTACATTATATTTATTCATTGCACACAGACTGATGCATTCAAATGTTTATTTCATTTAATTTTGATGATTTGAAGTGGCAACAAATGAAAATCCAAAATTCCGTGTGTCACAAAATTAGAATATTGTGTAAGGGTTACATTTTGAAGACACCTGGTGCCACAAACTAATCAGCTGATTAACTCAAAACACCTGCAAAGGGCTTTAAATGGTCTCTCAGTCCAGTTCTGAAGCCTACACAAACATGGGGAAGACTTCAGATTTGACAGCTGTCCAAAAGGCGACCATCGACACATTGCACAAGGAGGGAAAGACACAAAAGGTTATTGCAGAAGAGGCTGGCTGTTCTCAGAGCTCTGTGTCCAAACACATTAATAGAGAGGCAAAGGGAAGGAAAAACTGTGGTCAGAAAAAGTGTACAAGCGATAGGGATCACCGCGCCCTAGTCAAGATTGTGAAAAAAACCCATTCAAAAATGTGGGGGAGATTCACAAGGAGTGGACAGCTGCTGGAGTCAGGGCTTCAAGATCCACCACCAAGAGACGCTTGAAAGACATGGGTTTCAACTGCCGCATACCTCGTGTCAAGCCACTGTTGACCAAGAAACAGCGCGAAAAGCGTCTCACCTGGGCTAAGGAAAAAAAGAGCTGGACTGCTGCTGAGTGGTCTAAAGTCATGTTTTCTGACGAAAGCAAATTTTGCATTTCCTTTGGAAATCGAGGTCCCAGAGTCTGGAGGAAGACAGGAGAGGCACAGGATCCACGTTGCCTGAAGTCTAGTGTAAAGTTTCCACCATCAGTGATGGTTTGGGGGTGCCATGTCATCTGCTGGTGTCGGTCCACTCTGTTTCCTGAGATCCAGGGTCAACGCAGCCGTCTACCAGCAAGTTTTAGAGCACTTCATGCTTCCTGCTGCTGACCTGCTCTATGGAGATGGAGATTTCAGGTTCCAACAGGACTTGGCGCCTGCACACAGCGCAAAATCTACCCGTGCCTGGTTTACGGACCATGGTATTTCTGTTCTAAATTGGCCAGCCAACTCCCCTGACCTTAGCCCCATAGAAAATCTGTGGGGTATTGTGAAAAGGAAGATGCAGAATGCCAGACCCAACAACGCAGAAGAGTTGAAGGCCACTATCAGAGCAACCTGGGCTCTCATAACACCTGAGCAGTGCCAGAAACTCATCGACTCCATGCCACGCCGCATTAATGCAGTAATTGAGGCAAAAGGAGCTCCAACCAAGTATTGAGTATTGTACATGCTCATATTTTTCATTTTCATACTTTTCAGTTGGCCAACATTTCTAAAAAATCCCTTTTTTGTATTAGCCTTAAGTAATATTCTAATTTTGTGACACACGGAATTTTGGATTTTCATTTGTTGCCACTTCAAATCATCAAAATTAAATGAAATAAACATTTGAATGCATCAGTCTGTGTGCAATGAATAAATATAATGTACAAGTTACACCTTTTGAATGCAATTACTGAAATAAATCAAGTTTTTCAAAATATTCTAATTTACTGACTTTTACCTGTATATACAAATTAAGTGGGTTAAACAGTATGTAAACATTATTAAAATGATCAGTTTTCAATGACTATGTACATAAGGCAGCAGTCTCTTAGGTGCAGGGTAGAGTACTGAGTGGTACTCAACTGTCTCTCACTCTCACACATTTCACTCACTCACTTACACACACACACACACACACACACAGGCCATTTTGTCTAATCAACTTCCCAAAGGCAAACATCAAACGAGAGATTATTTGCCGTGGATCAGCGTGAGGCTTAGCAGATTATTGTTTTATCAGTTGGAATTCATAGATACTGTAGCTGCTCTGAGCTCTGCCTGGAGGGTGACTGGCTGTACAGCTCCCCAGGCACAAATGGATGATAGCACAGCTCCTAAAGGACAGAGGTGTGGTGTAACATCTCTTTAGGCACTAAGAGTTGATTACAGAGAATACAGCTTCTATATGCGAAGATTGGAGTGGAACTGAGTGACACTACAAAGGGCAAGAGACATGTCAAACAACCTAGTGTACTGTAAATATACACAATGCCACCACTACTACTCTCTCTCTCTCTCTGGTAACATAGTTATTAGAGAACTAATTCTAACAGTAAGAAAATACTATTCCAAACCTCTTGGAATAGGGTAATTGTAGGGTGTGTTCGTAAATTCACTCTGGAGTGCCAGAGTGCGCTCAGAGTGTGCTCTGGGCATTCGTAAATGTAGTGTTGTCAGATTGTCAGTTCGTTTCGCTCTCGGAGTGTTCAGAGGGCACACTGGATGCTCTGGCCGAGGAGTAGAGTTGATCCGAGCATTCTGACCTCACAACGGCAGTCAAGCGCGCAAGCTAACTGGCTAAAGTTGGCTAGCTTGCTAGCTACTTCCAGACACAAATGGGAGAACACCTCACTCTGACCCTTTTACTTGCCCTAGCAGAGCTGGATAGGCTGTTTTCATGTTATCTAGAGCAGGGGTTCTCAAACTTTTTTTCACTCACCACGTCTATTTCTGTGGGCACAAGCACTGTTCATGACAAAAACTGTTCACACACCTCATGTTGGTTGAGAGAATGTTTCAGTTTTAAAGCTCATTTTCTTGCAATTCTATAAATGTAGCAATGTCTAATGTGTATTCATGTGATATTTGAGACAAAAAAATTACAACAAAATCTTTGGGCTAAAAAACCTAAATAAAAAAACGTTAGCTGACATGGGCTAGTTGATCTGGACATTTCTGACAAGTTATAAATAGCTCTCTAAGGTCTGCAATGACTAACATGACAAGAGGAACTGATGATGCACTACCCAAATTTCGAATTTGCACCTTGGTGGTCATATTCAGGTCATATTCAATGGGTGTTGCGCATTCGTAAATGTATCAGTTATTCTGGGCTCTGGCACACTCAAACGAGAGCGCTCTAAAATCGGAGTGAATTTACGAACGCACCGTAGTAGCAGAGAACCACATTTCTCTAGTCATCTGCCTCTTAATAAACAAGCAGCGATGGCACTGTCATCACCAGAGTCAGATGTCAAAACAAGCACTGACACAGCTATCTCTTCAGATCTATCTCCTCCTGGGTGTCCTGACACTGTGTTATGCTGAGCACACATATTATAGATGTATGGTTTATTTGAATAATGCTGACTGACACCCTGTAAAGGATCATTTAACATGTTCAATGGATATGAAGTTATATGATGGCACCTCTAGAATTGTTGTTCCCATGGGGATCAGAAGGGTTACTGTACATGACGTGAATGCACAGCATTCAGACAGAGATCTGGGTATGAGATCTGGGTCTGCATCATTCCCTCCTTGATGGAGCGTTGTTTTCCTCTGCATCTCCTAATTCCCCTGCCAGTCTACCTTATCACACCCTGATTACTATCATCCCATGAAGAAATATCTGCCCCTGAAGTCTTATCTGTCTGTGTGTCTCGGTGTGTATGTGTATGACCTGGGGTTGGAGGTTGGAGGCAGACTGATTAGCATCACTGTGCAGTGGAGAGTCTCCAGGTAGTGGCCCCAACGGCCCTCAGATCAGCAGGGTGACGGCCTGTGGGGTGCTGATAAGAGCAGTCAACAGGTTCCCTTCTTTGGCAGCCCTCTGAGTTGCTCCCTGCTATCTACCCCCACAGAAAGTTCTGCCCCTCTACTGTCTGAAAAGTGATCCAGAAAGAACCAAGATACAGACAACACAAACACATGCATGCACACACACACACCTATCTGATAAAGCTAGATCTTAATGTTCATGGGATAAGTTCCAGGCAATGCAAGGCTTTTCCAACAGCCTTTTCTGCTCTCGTCTAGTGCTGTCTGTCTGCTGTAGAGGAGTGATGATTGTGTTGCTGAGCATCCTGTTTTGAGCATGCCGCGACATGTTTCCCCAGGCCTAGTTATAGAATATGGCAAGTCATCGTATGGTGATATACTGTAGTCACGACCGAAGTTATTGGCACCCTTGATAAAGATGAGCAAGAAAATACTATAAAATAAATAATACAAATAATGAGCTATATTGTATGCTCAAAAAATACACAATTAAATTATTTTATAGTAATACAATTGCTCAGATACAAATATTTTGTTTTTGTTTTCAATACTCTGGCACCCACCCCTTGCGAGGATAATTGCGCTGAGCCTTTTTCTAAAATGTTTATGAGATTGGAGAACACGTTGGGAGGGATCTTAGACCGTTACAGAATCTTTCTGGATCCTTGATATTCTTCGTCTGCGCTTACGGACTGCCCTCTTCAATTCAAACCACAGTTTTTCAATGGGGTTTAAGTCCGGAGACTGAGATGGCCATTACATATGCTGATTTTGTGGTCAATTAACAATTTCTTTGTGGAATTTTATATGTGCTTGGGGTTATTGTTTTGCTGGAAGATCTACTTGTGGCGACGTTTCAGCCTCCTTGCAGAGGCAACCAGGTTTTGGGCTAAAATGTCCTAGTACAGAGTAAAGTTCATGACCTTAACAAGGGCCCCAGGACCAGGGGAAGCAAAATAGCCCTATAACATAAAAGATCCACCACCATATTTTACAGTATGTATGAGGTACTTGTCTGCATATGCAGACGCCAAACCTACCACTGGTTTGCGTGGCCAAAAAGCTCTATTTGAATTTTTCTCTGAGCAGTTGTATTAGTATGAAATAATATATAATTCCAGTTGTGACTTTATACAGTATATCAACCCAGTTACAAAGGGCTACTAAGAGGTACTATATACAAAGTCATTAGCCATCATATAGGCAGCTGCTCCAACCAACTGTATTTCTGTTATAATAAAGTGCCTGCTGCTTTCATTCTGAAGTTGATTGACCATTATTATTATTTGCCGAGGGAGGGAGGTAGAATATTTTGATAGATTAGTCTTACTGGCTGGCTAATTGAAGGATGTTTTGAGTTAGCACTGAGGACTGTCAGACTCATAATTAGTTCTGTCAATAAAGGAAACCACCCTGTTCCCAGTTTTTGCAGCCAGGGCTACTGAAAGCTGGAGGTTTGTGGGTGTGTACATGGGTACATGGGTACGTGTGCGTTTGCGTGTGCATGTGATAGTGTCAGGTCTGACTGACTGGATGGTGGTGTAGAGAGAGAGGTCTCTGACAGCTGTGTTATAGTAGTACTGAGGTACAGACTGCTTATTACCAGTGGGCTGTGCATACATTGGTTATGAAAGTTTGACTTTACTATGCTGGTGTATTATGAATGCTTGGTCGTGAAACATAATTTACTGGGACCTGAAAGGTCATGAAATTGCGTTCAGAATGCTTGACGCAGGCGGCTAGCCAAATGCCTTGAATCATGCTGTAGTTATTATTGTCTGACTTGGAATATGTTTTCGTCATACCTTAATACTGTAGATATCCACAGCCTAGTGCCTGTTTACATCAATTGGATCCTCCTCTCTTTGCGTGTTGTATTGGCATTCGTTGAAAATATGAATAATTGTTTATATAGTAATTAACTGAGAGTTTTGTATTTAATGGAATATTTTCCTTGTTTACGTCGGTATGCTCTGACCAGTCACGGTATGCTGCCTGGGACTGGCCTAGCGTGCCGGGGCTGGCAGCAGCTGTCATCCTGTGAGGGGTTTGATTTCACTGTAACGTGATAGGTCCAGACAAGCCCCCCTCCCTCCCTGTCCCTGGCCAGTCACTAGCATGGCTACTTCTCAAATGACACCCTAATTCCTACATAGCACACTAGTTTTGACCAGAGCCCAGACCCACCTAGGCTCTGGTCAAAATGTGTACACTATATAGGGAATAGGGTTCCATTTGGGACACAGCCCATGTGTCCTGGGCCTGGCTATGACTGTAATGGACCCTGGTCCCCCAAATCCCTGCACCAGCCTCCCAATCATCAATCAGGCTGGGCTTCCAGGCTCCCGCTGGGGCTCTCAGAGTCTCTCCATAGGGCCTCTAGTCTCCACAGGTGCCTCTGGAGGTGCGTGGCAGTCCCAGGTCCCAGGGCCAGGGCCACCTGATCCTAGCCCAGAGAACAGGCGTGTAGCTGGTAGTGCTGAGCGATTAACCTAAATGTAGGTTATTTTTCTTTTTTTAAACAACTACTTGACCGACATCGGTTCAATTATTATTGTCGGTCAATTAGTTGAATTCCATTTTTTTCGGGGGTTTTCTGTGAGATCAATTCGCACATCGCACAGTTTCTCTAGAGATAAATCAGATCCAATCTGAACTGTGCGATCTAGTAGGGAGTTGTAGTTTCCAACAGGCCAATATTCTACATAGTTTAGCACATAAAATGTGGTCATTAACAACAATGACCATAATCCATTGCTCGTCTACTTGTCCGGTCTGTGTTTCTTTTATGCCTGCTACGGAAGAGAGAATAGTGCGTGATCGTGAGGTGACATTGAGAGCAGCTGTTGCTTCACAAGGTATCTCTACCTGAAAATATATTATCTAAGTGATTGATAGTTGGTATTCAGCAGTCATAAAAGTGTGCCTTATTTACTTTGAAGAACTACAAAATAGTGATTTTGTCAGACAGCATAGGCAGCAGCTCTATAGAGATGAGATGATGACTAGAAACGTGTTGAAAATCCCAAATTGTTTGCATAGTCAACTTACACACAGCTCTGACACACACACTTACCCCACCAGACATGCCACCAGGGGTCTTTTCACAGTCCCCAAATCCAGAGCAAATTCAAGAAAGCGTACAGTATTATATAGAGCCATTATTGCATGGAACTCCGTTCCATCTCATATTGCTCAAATAAACAGCAAACCTGGTTTCAAAAAACAGATAAAGCAACACCTCACGGCACAACGCCTCTCCCCTATTTGACCTAGATAGTTTGTGTGTATGTATTGATATGTAGGCTACGTGTGCCTTTAAAAAAAATGTATGTAGTTCTGTCCTTGAGCTGTTCTTGTCTATTAATGTTCTGTCTTATGTCATGTTTCATGTTTTGTGTGGAACCCAGGAAGAGTAGCTGCTGCTTTTGCAACAGCTAATGGGGATCCTAATAAAATACCAAAATACTTGGAATGAAATAATAAAGTCATCAAATAAAGAAAATGATATATACACAACAACTGAAATATGTATCAAAGTAATATAATGTGAGTAAATGATGGTTAATAAGTGATAAGCAGTAATGGGCAAACATTACCATCATGGGACTTTTATTAATTGTTTTATTCTGTGCTGTTACAGCATTCAACCCACATAATGCATAGTGCATTTAATGTTATTATTTTCTAATAATCTAACCAAAACCGAACCGACCTCAAAAAGCACTAATCACTTAGCACTACTAGCTGGGCTTTGATCACTGGGGACTCTGGTCCTTTTCTCTTCACATCCTCCATGGGTCCCGGGCCCTTGGCCCTGCATGCTGTGACGTCTAAATCACATTACCACAGGCTGAGGAGCACAGAGTGCAGACCCAGTCAAAGTCCCCACGCGGGGTTGTGTTGGGTCTGCAACCATGACAATGGTTCCGGATGGAATCTGGATGGAAGGCATCTCAGTCTCTCTGTGGGCAGATAGAGACACACAGCATCTGCTGCTCAGCTCTCCTCTGTCCTCTACACATCTGGCTAGTAGGAGAGGAGATGGGGAGTGGGGACTGGGAGTGTGGACTGGCAGTGGGAGTGGGGACTGGGAGTGTGGACTGGGAGTGGGAATGGGAAAGTGGCTGTAAGTTCCAATGCTTCCACAGCTGATAGATTGGTATCACGTAATCTCCCCCCTTCCCACATTGATAAGTGTGAAAGATCACGAGTTGATGCATTCCTCAGTTGATCTATAATGTCTGGAAGTTGACTGGCTAAATGGCCTCACAGGTCTTCTCCAGGTATTTCTACGTCAGTGACCCTCCCATGGGCACATTCAGTCTGACGTGAGAGAGTGTATCACAACACAGTTAATCTTATTATTTTAGACTCTCTGGCACTACTTTCTCTTAACCTTTGCCATTTTGTTTCCCCACAACTGTGTTTATGCCTTTGCTTTCAGGTGACTCACTTCTTTTGGAATTGTTTCTGTCTGCTGCTAAAATTCCACAACTCTCTTTCTCTTTCTCTCTTTATTTCTCTCTCTCTCTCTCTCTCTCTCTCTCTCTCTCTCTCTCTCTCTCTCTCTCTCTCTCTCTCTCTCTCTCTCTCTCTCTCACCCCCCACCTTCCTCTCTCTCTCCCTGGTCAAAGCCAAGGCCCCTGGAGCCAGCTGTATATGAGAGCAGGTATGATTATATCTGAGTTGCCTTGCGTTAGGTTATTCTCCCAGGAGGGATGCAGAGGCTTTTTCCAGAGTCTGGACAGAGGGGGAGGTTTAAGTAGATTAGATGTTCATCTACAATTTTCCACAAGGACAAACATGAAGAAAGGGGTGAGAAAAAAAGAGGGAGAGAAGCTATGCAAGACTTACTTGTGGGGCTTTTGTCTCACTTGTTGTGTGACTGCATGTGTGTTTGTAATTGTGTGTATGTGTCTGGCTCAGAGCGTCTCTGAGCCAAGCCCCCTTGGAGATAAGCGTTCTGTAATTTCTTCCATTCGTCTCTCTCCGAGGCCCTTTTTATTATGATTATTGCAGCATTTTTATGGCCCATATCGCTAAATACTCTAATTTGTGCTCCTCCTCCTCTCCCTCTCTTCTCGAGGGCCTCAGTCCTTTATATCTGTGGGAGACTATGATCAAGAGGCTTTGAAGCCATGCATCTACTGTCTTTAGTACTATATTCTCTCTGCTGTGTCTGTCTCTAATATATTCTCTTTGCTGTGTCTCTCTCTAATATATTCTCTCTGTTGTGTCACTCTCTAATATACGCTCTCTGTTGTTTCTCTAATATATTCTCTCTGCTGTGTCTCTAATATAATCTCTCTGCTGTGTCTCTAATATATTTTCTCTGCTGTGTCTGTCTCTAATATATATTCTCTCTGCTGTATCTCTCTCAAATATAATCTCTCTGCTGTGTCTCTCTCTAATATATATGATCTCTGCTGTATCTCTCTCTAATATATTCTCTCTGCTGTGTCTAATATATCACTGCTGTGTCTCTAATATATTCTATCTGCTGTGTCTCTCTCTAATATATTCTCTCTGCTGTATCTCTCTCTAATATATTCTCTCTGCTGTATCTCTCTCTAATATATTCTCTCTGCTGTGTCTCTAATATATTATATCTGCTGTGTCTTTCTCTAATATATTCTATCTGCTGTGTCTCTCTCTAATATATTCTCTCTGCTGTATCTCTCTCTAATATATTCTCTCTGCTGTATCTCTCTCTAATATATTCTCTCTGCTGTGTCTCTAATATATTATATCTGCTGTGTCTTTCTCTAATATATTCTGTCTGCTGTTTCTCTAATATATTCTCTCTGCTGTGTCTCTCTCTAATGTACTCTCTTTGCTGTGTCTCTCTCTCCTCTGGCCTTAAAGTGCATGTCAAAGAGCAGCTTCAGCTTTTTTAATACCAACTGTCAACTTTGAATGCCAACTGCCTGTCACAGACAGTGGATAAACATGTCACTATCTCCTGGATAGCTCTGTTGAGGCATGAAGTTTGGAGTGTTTTAGAGATGGTCAATGGTAGAGATAGTGTGAGGAGACTGGGTCTGACAAGGTGTGTGTGTGTGTGTTCTCTTCATATCATGTCTCAGTGAACGTTTTCTTGGCTCAAGTGTACATCTGAAATGTCACTCTCAGAGACAATATCGTACTGTTTGTTGCGTTGCTGTTTTCATCATTTTTGACAGACATTGTAACTGAAAATGTGCTGACGCCAGTCACTATTAAAGACAGTAGCTAGAAGTCTCTATTCCCTCTTTTTCTCATCTGAACCTGCCTTGACTAATTGAGTTAGAATTGATTTAGGGCCAGTAAATGTAAATAAAATGACACTGTCAGAACTCGTTGTGGGTTGAGTTAGTGATTTACAAGCTCTGGTCGATTAGCCTGGGAATGGGAGGGAGGGAGGGAGGGAGGGGTTGGGGAGAGAGAGGTTGAGAGAGAGAGAGAGAGCGAGAGAGAGAGAGAGAGAGCGAGAGAGAGAGAGAGAGAGAGAGAGAGAGAGAGAGAGAGAGAGAGAGAGAGAGAGAGAGAGAGAGAGAGAGAGAGAGAGAGAGAGAGAGAGAGAGAGAGAGAGAGAGAGAGAGAGAGAGAGAGAGAGAGAGAGAGAGAGAGAGAGAGAGAGAGAGAGAGAGAGAGAGAGAGAGAGAGAGAGAGAGAGAGGCTGTTCTTATGCACGACGCAACGAGGAGTGCCTGGATACAGCCCTTAGCCGGGGTATATTGGCTATATACCACAAACCCCAGAGGTGCCTTATTGCTATTATAAACTGGTTACCATCGCATTGTGTCGTGCTTAAGAACAGCCCTTGGCCGTGGTATATTGGCCATATACCACACCTCCTCTGGCCTTATTGCTTAATTATATACCTCTAACCTTCTGTGTTGTTACCCTGTTCCCAGGTGGAGCTGCATCTGAAGCCCATCCAGTCCCTACTGGTTCACCAGAAGCCCCTGGTGTTCGTGCTAAACTCCCCCCAGCCTGTGGCCTGGGACATCAGGACAGAGAAACTAGCCCTAGGCATTAGACACACCTTCCATGTGAGTCCAGCTCCAACTAATTCCCCTTCCAATCTCTCTCTGTCTCTCTCTGTCTGTCTGTCTGTCTGTCTGTCTGTCTGTCTGTCTGTCTGTCTGTCTGTTTCTCTCTCTCTCTCTCTTTGTCTTTCTGTCTGTCTGTCTCTGTCTCTCTCCACAAAGTCACTTTCCAATGTCTCTCTCTTACTCCACTTACTCCCATGTCTTTCATACTCCCATTTCATTCATACCATTCTTTATTAACATTCAGGCGTGAGACGTTTAGAAACCAATCCTTTTGCAGAGGAAACCTGTGCTATGTTACGGTCTAAACTAGAAGAGCTTTCAGCTATTGTTTACAGATTAATCATGATAGCATACAGTCTGTGGACAACAACAACCAAACATGCACACATGCACCCCACCCATACACACACCCACATGCACACACGCACAGGCACACACACAGACACTCACACAGACACGCACCCTCCCACATTTCCTGTGGTGAGACATTAATGTCTGTATGGCAGTAGTTAGTGTGTAATGTGCAGCAGTGGTTTACCCATGGGTACAGGCTCTTCTTTACACTGTGCAGACACTCACACCTTCCACATCCTCTCACTGTAAACTCTAATAATCAGTGACAAAACTATACCACTTTGATGACTAACGCACCACTGCTTTAGGGCATCGTTGCTATCAACCCTCAAGTGATAAGAGGACTCTGGTTTATATGCCAAATGATGGGATATAGGTTGGCATGTACTTTATGCTTAGCCTGGTCCCAGATCTGTTTGTGCTGTTTGCCAACTGCTATGGTCATGGTCACACCAGGGTCGGTGAACTCGGTTGGCACTGGAGTCCCTAACAACATTATTGTTTTCCAGTCTGGCTGGTAAACCCTCCCTCCCCTTCGCTTCATGAAAACACTCACACATACCTTATAGTGGGGCACATGAAGGGGAGGGGAACATGGTGGTTTCTAGGAGCAGTGGGAGGCAGCAAACCCCAGCAGCTCCCCTGGACAGCTAGCCATATTTAGGAAGGAGACCAGAGGGCCTGCATGGTCTCTCTGTCTCTCTCTCTCGCTCGCTGTGAGACTTAATGAGAAAATTAAAATGGACTGGCCCAGATCTCCAGGCTGAGGCTAAGCCACCGTATCACATGAGAAAATCAGAGAGAAATGAGCGCAACAGGCCTAAATGGTTTAACTCAACCATGCTGCTCTACACTGTAAGCCTGGATGGATCTGTACACTCCTCTACACCTACCTTTCCATATATGCTGTGTAGACTTTCATGTAGCTTGCGGTTCTTCTGAAATAACCATTGTCAAATGTGAGTTAACACCATAGCATTCTGCAAGAATGCGTTAATAATACTCCATATTATTTCCATATGTGGTGGTGATGTGTTCTCATTGCATGCAAAACATCCTACCATGAAAACCAGAGCCCATACAATGTTTAACACAGATGCATGCACACATCCACATAAATGCACACACGCACGCACGCATTCATACACGAACACACACACAGACACACACACACTCATTGACGCACACCACGCACGCACATACAAACACACACACAGGGTCTTTCAAAAATATATATTAAGCCATCTTTATTTTGATCACTGAGAGAGCTGAGCTTCAGCAATAAACCCACAACCCTACATTCTTTACGGCTAAAACATTTTACATTTATAACAGATATAGCTAATAAATTAAATCTGTCTCCTAGCCCAAATTCATTCTCTCAGAAAGAGAGGCTTAGCCTGAAATCCGACCTTTGGCAGTGAAAAGACCTTGGTCTCCTCCGGCAACGAGAAGAGTGAGATCTCCGTCATCACCTCTGTGTTGAGTGGGATTACTGTGGTCATGTGAAGCTTTCTAGCTGACGTGCTAATATCCATCCACTTTTCCAGTGTGATGCTTTGAGCAGAGAAACCATTATATAGCCATATTACAGACCAGACCTTGGTTCAAACACTATTTGAAATAATTTAAAATACATCAGCTGGGCTTGATTGAGTTTGCCTGGCACAATGGAACCAATAGAATAGTTGCAAAAGTGAAAACCCTTCCCATCTGTCACATCCAGGCAGGCAAAAGCAAATGCTAAAATATTTGAAATATTTGAAATAGTATTTGAACCCAGGTCTACAACAGACCCATCTGTCTTAACCACAGACTCAGGTTTCACTCTGACACCCCTAGTGAGTACATCACACAGCATAACAACCTACATACCAGGCTCCCTTTTTAATTTAGTTATTTCCTGTACTAAGTGGAAATATTTCCATGTCAGATTGAACAAATTGACGTAGTTTATTCAGATGAATGTGCATCCAGGCTGCTTATGTTTTTAGAGATGTAAGCAGTAATTCTACATGCCGTTAGAGCCAGGGAGCCATTAGCAGGTGAACAGTGTAGTAAATGTCTCCTCATCAGACATAACAGCTGACAACAGTCATGAAGCCATGAAGCCCAGCCCACAGCCTACAGTACAGTACTAGGCCTTATGCTGTAGTGTATCTAATGTTGTTAGACATGGGATCTGACATGGGACCCTGTGCCTGCTTTCCCACTGTGAAGAGGGAAGGGATTCCTCCCTGGTGACAGTTTTAGTGTTCAGGGATACTTGAATGTACCCTCATAAGGTTTACAGTATCATATATACACATAAACATACTTAAGATTTTTCATGTAAATAGTTTATGTGAGATTGTCTTTATGGCCCTGGCAAGCTACACATACAGTGGGGGAAAAAATGATTTAGTCAGCCACCAATTGTGCAAGTTCTCCCACTTAAAACGATGAGAGAGGCCTGTAATTTTCATGTCTGTACATGTCAACTATGACAGACAAAATGAGAAAAGAATATCCAGAAAATCACATTGTAGGATTTTTAATGAATTTATTTGCAAATTATGGTGGAAAATAAGTATTTGGTCAATAACAAAAGTTTCTCAATACTTTGTTATATACCCTTTGAAAAAGGTCAAACGTTTTCTGTAAGTCTTCACAAGGTTTTCACACACTGTTGCTGGTATTTTGGCCCATTCCTCCATGCAGATCTCCTCTAGAGCAGTGATGTTTTGGGGCTGTCGCTGGGCAACACGGACTTTCAACTCCCTCCAAAGATTTTCTATGGGGTTGAGATCTGGAGACTGGCTAGGCCACTCCAGGACCCGTGAAATGCTTCTTACGAAGCCACTCCTTCGTTGCCCGGGCGGTGTGTTTGGGATCATTGTCATGCTGAAAGACCCAGCCACGTTTCATCTTCAATGCCCTTGCTGATGGAAGGAGGTTTTCACTCAAAATCTCACGATACATGGCCCCATTCATTCTTTCCTTTACACGGATCAGTCGTCCTGGTCCCTTTGCAGATAAACAGCCCCAAAGCATGATGTTTCCACCCCCATGCTTCACAGTAGGTATGGTGTTCTTTGGATGCAACTCAGCATTCTTTGTCCTCCAAACACGACGAGTTGAGTTTTTACCAAAAAGTTATATTTTGGTTTCATCTGACCATATGACATTCTCCCAATCCTCTTCTGGATCATCCAAATGCACTCTAGCAAACTTCAGACGGGCCTGGACATGTACTGGCTTAAGCAGGGGGACACGTCTGGCACTGCAGGATTTGAGTCCCTGGCGGCGTAGTGTGTTACTGATGGTAGGCTTTGTTACTTTGGTCCCAACTCTCTGCAGGTCATTCACTAGGTCCCCCGTGTGGTTCTGGGATTTTTGCTCACCGTTCTTGTGATCATTTTGACCCCACGGGTGAGATCTTGCATGGAGCCCCAGATCGAGGGAGATTATCAGTGGTCTTTTATGTCTTCCATTTCCTAATAATTGCTCCCACAGTTGATTTCTTCAAACCAAGCTGCTTACCTATTGCAGATTCAGTCTTCCCAGCCTGGTGCAGGTCTACAATTTTGTTTCTGGTGTCCTTTGACAGCTCTTTGGTCTTGGCCATAGTGGAGTTTGGAGTGTGACTGTTTGAGGTTGTGGACAGGTGTCTTTTATACTGATAACAAGTTCAAACAGGTGCCATTAATACAGGTAACGAGTGGAGGACAGAGGAGCCTCTTAAAGAAGAAGTTACAGGTCTGTGAGAGCCAGAAATCTTGCTTGTTTGTAGGTGACCAAATACTTATTTTCCACCATAATTTGCAAATAAATTCATTAAAAATCCTACAATGTGATTTTCTGGATTTTCTTTTCTCAATTTGTCTGTCATAGTTGACATGTACCTATGATGAAAATTACAGGCCTCTCTCATCTTTTTAAGTGGGAGAACTTGCACAATTGGTGGCTGACTAAATACTTTTTTCCTCCACTGTATACACGTGAGTCCTATGAGTTATATGTGAGTCCTATTGAGACACATTCACTCTAACAGTGAAGTGACTGTACCAGATTAGCTGTCTGTGTGTGGAGTGCCACTCCGGTCCTTAATTATGGCAAAGTAAGGTAAGGAGGAGGAGGAGGAGGAGAAGAAAGACACAGCCTTACAGCCCCATCACATCGCATGCAGCCAGATCTCCCCTGCTTAAAGCACCATCCTCATGACTAGAGCCACACTTGCCTCAACATACTCTCACTGGTCTGTCTGTCTGTCTGACACAAACACTATGACACTGTGAGGGCTGAGCTAGTGGAGTCAGACAGTGCCAAGTCCAGCTAGCAGCTTCCAGAGAGTTGGAGAGAAGGTGCTGTGTGGTGGATATATAGAGTAACAGAGTCAATAGTAACGGTTTGTAGGTCTTAACACCTCGACCTAGACCTCCTCTACGCTGTTCCCCCATTAGAGAGCCTGTTTCCTGGGGCTAATGGGCCCTGTATCAGCCCTGCTACACGCACTCGCGCACACACACACACACACACACACACACACACACACACACACACACACACACTTGATCAGCCCTGAATCAGCTCTGCCAAGGCCTCGTTTACTGGTCCCCCATTCTAAGGTCCACAGACAGACACAGATGGGCCCTGGAACCGTTTGAGTTTAGCCCTGCTCTGCCTGGTAAACACACTGTTGCTGTTGGCCCGCTGGAACCTCCTGCCTCCAGCCTTTTAAAATCCTCCTCGGCCCGAAATTCAAATGTAAAACATGCTCCGCAACACTCCCTGTCAATCAGAAGTACTGAGTAATGAAAGAACACCAAGTCTAACATGAAATAAAAGATGGACACAGCAAATCAAGCCAATGTAATTTCACCAGGGGACAATTACGATCCGAAAGAGGCATGTTTTCATGTCTTTAGGAAAGTTGGCTCTATGACTTTGAGTCTGTCTCAAATGGCACCCTATTCCCTATGTAGTGCACTACTTTTAATCAGGGCCCATAGTGAAAAAGGATGCGTCCTGTATTGCATATGGTGTTATCGTGCCTCTTTGTTTGACTAGTTTGATCTGAAACACATCTCTGTTCTCTCTGGCCTTTTAATGGAGCAACATTGTAAAGTTTAGCTGTTGGAATGTGTTACTCTTTCTGTGTTTGCCAAGTCTTTCTCGTTTTCACTCTCTTTTCTTTATTTTATTATATTATCAATTTCTCCTTTTTGTGTCTCTTTCTATCCTTCTTTCTCTCTCGCTCCCCCCTCTCTCTCTCTTTACCCCCTCTTTCTCTCTCGCTCTTTCGCTCTCTCGCTCTCTCTCTGTCTCTGTCTGTCTCTCTCGCTCTCTCTTTGTCTCGCTCTCTCTCTCTCTCGCTCTCTCTCTCTCGCTCTCTCTCTCTCTCTGTCAATTAAATTAAATTCAAAGGGCTTTATTGGCATGGGAAACATATGTTTACATTGCCAAAGCAAGTGAAATAGATAATAAACAAAAGTGAAATAAACAATCAAAAATGAACAGTAAACATTACACTCACAAGTTTCAAAGGAATAGACACATTTCAAATGTCATATTATGGCTATGTACAGTGTTATAATGATGTGCAAATCTCGCTCTCTTTCTTTTTTTCTCTCTGTCTTGTTCTCTCTCTCTCTCTCTCTCTCTCTCTCTCTCTCTCTCTCTCTCTCTCTCTCTCTCTCTCTCTCTCTCTCTCTCTCTCTCTCTCTCGTTCTATGTGGTTGTTAATTGGAACCATGGCCAGCCCAATATTGGCTTTGGTGCAGAGACAGATGGTGTTGTTTTCTACACAACAGCTCTCCCTGCCAGTTCTCTCACACACACACACACACACACACACACACACACACACACACACACACACACACACACACACACACACACACACCACATGCCATAAGCTTGATTAGCTATCTGGAGCCAGTCTAGAGAGAGCAGATAAAATCACCCACAAAAGCATTTATCGCATTTACATCATCACTGCTTTTAGAGCATGCTCTTATTATCTCCCATCCTCTCTCTCTCTCTCTCTCTCTCTCTCTCTCTCTCTCTCTCTCTCTCTCTCTCTCTCTCTCTCTCTCTCTCTCTCGCTCTCTCTCTCTCGCTCTCTCGCTCTCTCTCTGTGTGTCTCTGAGGCCTCTCTGTTTGAAACACCTCATCTTCTCCAAACAGACATGGTGTTTTCTCAGGCTGTGCTTTACTGTTGCTTAGTGTTTCTTAGCAAGCAGGATTGCAACACTCTGATAATTAATATAAAACATTTGGCATGGCGTCTCTCCTCTCCCCTCACCCCGACTGGCACATATGGCAGTAATATGTAGACGCACACACACAGGCAGAGAGGCCAGGAAACCAACCACAGGCAAATATGCTTTTAAAACGCCACAGACCATGAAGGGTACTGGGCAGCATGCACATGTTATTGTTGGGTTTTATACTTTGCGAAGAGAAGGAAGGGACCAATCTTACAGTAAGGAGGCTTAGCTCTCTATGGCTGTTAGGTAGACTTCAGTAGATTGTCGACAAATCTCTTTGAAAGTATGGGTCATATTTAATTGTGTCACATTGCATGTTCTACTGAACAGTTGAGGCTGACAAATGGCAAAGTTGAAGTTGCTTTTTCAACAGATATGACCCTTCTAATTGTGTTATACCCATGGAAATTAGGCTAGCCCGCTTGCCCGAAGCTAGTATTTTTCAGATTGGGCTTGTAGAAAATGTGCCAGACTAGAGTTCCATCCCTGGATATTCTCAAGTACCCTTATATTTGGCTTTGAACTGCTCAAGAACACCTCATTGGAGATTAGCTCCATGCTCAGTTAGGTAGAATGAGGTAAACTTTTGGCTTTGCAAAGTTCCATGGATCTCACCTCTGAGTGCAGACCTGAGCTGATTCCAGATAGACAGACAGAAAGAGCCCAGACAGACAGACAGGCCGTACTTGGAAGCGTTAGCTATGAGGTCATATGATGCAGCGAGCCCAGGACTAATCTAGTCTGTCTGTCTGGGTCTGTTTGTGAGCAGAGGACATATAAACAACACTGATTTATGTGTTCAGGGATAAGGCCCTTTCTCTCTCTACACGTTTAGTCATGTCCCCCTCTTCTCTTCTCAGGGAGAACGGGGTGATAAGAAGCTCAAGACAATGAGTAGCGTACATGCTATGACAGTAGGGACAATGAAAGGGACAAAAATGAATGTTCTGTGTATTGTATAAATCATTGAGTTAATCGTCCCATTGTGTCAGTCATTGATGTCTATGCATATAGCATTACTTTGACGTCTTTGCATATAGCACTACGTTGAAGTATTGTTAATACTCTGGGAGTGGAACAATTAAGAATAGCAATGCTTTGAAATGATATCATTTTCAAGCAGTTCTCTTGCAAGTTCTGGATTTACACTTTGTGTTCATGTAAAAGTGGATACTAGTGGGAATTACTTCAAACTTTCAAGTCTTTGATAAAAACGTTACTCATATATTTCGTTTATTACAAATTTTTCTCAAGCCCTCCTCTCTCTCTCTCTCTCTCTCTCTCTCGCTCTATTTTTCTCTCTCTCTCTCTCCCTCAGCTAACTGGTCGAGCCCAAGAGTGGGTCTCTCTGAGTCTCTTCTTTCATATTCCCATTTCATATTCTTGAGGTTCAAATCACCCTGGAAAGGCCTAGAGCTAATTTGGGTTTTCAGGCTTCCCCCTCTAATTATTTCAGACTAATTACAGTCATATTGCCACAATTAAATTGATCAACTTTGCTGAGCTTGCAAGGTTTCCCAAAGTAAACCCCAACCCCTTCCTCCTCCTCCATTTCCTCTTCCTCATCCTCATCCTCTTCCTCCTTCCCTCTCTTTGCTCAGTGCTCCTCCACGGCTCTATATCGCATTTGATAGCTTAAGTGAGGCAGTCAGGCAAAGGCATGGCACTCCATCTTTCTCCACTAAAGTTTTCCTTTCCTTCCTGCCGTAGTCGTAGTAAACGTTATCGCTAAAAATAAATATCTACGTAGCGGTGAATTCTTCGACAGTGTCTGTCTCCCTGGTCTTGGCATTTATTATCTGTCGTGACAATGCCAGGAACATAGAGAGGAGAGGCCAGGGGTCAGGCAGATGTTGCACATGGTGTTGGCTAGAGTGTGTGTGTGCGTGTGTGTGTGTGTGTTCGGGGGGAATGGAGAACCTCTCTGTCTGGAGCTCCAAATACTCAACAGAGATAATGTGACTAATTTTCACACAAACAAACGGACACTATGATCTGGAAAACGAACCAACGTTGCAGTAGATTCTTGTGTTTTGCTTTCCTCTATCCCCTCTTTGGAAAATTCCTACTACCCAAAATATGGGGAAGGCAACAAAATATGAATGATCCTATATGTCCTCCTACGCTTTAGTGAAAAGGTCCATACGGCACTACGCTCTATCAGTTTAGTGTTATGAGTTAATGTTTTAATTGGGCCTACCAGGCAGCACGCTGTCAGCTGCCGCCCCACTTTAGATAGGAGTTGTGTCCTTGGGAATAAGAAAAAAAAGCATGGAAATATAATGAGGTCGGCTATCTACACCAGACTGTGTGTTGGGGCTGCCTGGCTGGCCTGGGATGCTCAGCTCTACTCACAATTGTACTACAGTCAGTAGTAGGTTTTTCAGCGCATGTGAATGTTTATCCCTCTGAATGAAGCATATGGGTCGAGGTCCATTAAGAACCAACGGGGTGGTCTCTCTCTATCTCACTCTCTCTCTCTCCCTCTTTATCATTCTCTCTCTCTCTGCTCTTTGTTCCATGCACGCACACACACACACACTCACACACGCCAAGCTCAGACAAGTTTCTCTCTTTCCCTCCATCCCTCCCTCCATCCCTTCCTGCCAGAAGACAAACCAGCACTTCATTGTGGGCTTGGGGCTCCGCACACATTTTCTACTAATTTTCTTCTTCTTTTTTTCACTCTGCATATTACAGCTGGGTTTTGTGCTCTCACACTTTTTTACCTACCTAGGCTTAGGCTGCGTCCCATTGTATCACCCCACTCTCAGCCAGCTCGCATATGGCAAAATTATATACTTTTAGATGATCCCCAATGGCAACTCCAAACAAACATACTGCACTGATAAAAGTTGTCTCTTTCTTTTGTACTTCTGAGTTATTTGTGAGAGTGTGTGTGTGTGTGTGTGTGAGAGCACGCATAAACAGACATGCACATCTTGCATATGTGTTTCCTATGATGAAGACAGATAAGAGTTTGTGTATATGCAATCACGTGCGTGTGTGTATCTGCTAGCTACATTCATGACAGACAGCTCCATACTGCTCTAGCTGTGTGCTGCCATTTTGAAAAACCCCTGCACACTGTGATTACGCACAATAAAGGTTATATAAACAGTAGAAACCAGACACCTTATTGTGTAAGGGGACCTTGTGTGAAAATAAGGAGAGGACATTGCGAGAGGCCTTAAAATAATACATGGGGATGGAACTCCATGAGCCCAATAGAAAATACAGCTTCTTAACAGTAAATCACAGCTACCTTTTTGTAGTTTACCATTTTATATCCTCAGTAACTCTACATGTATTTCCTTCAATTGCTGAAATGTGTCACGATCGTCGGGTACAGAGGACCAAGGCGCAGCGTGGAAGGTGAACATATTTTATTAACTAGAATGAAAAACACGAACAAAACAACAAACGATAACGTGACGTCCAAAGGTGCAAAACACAAACCTATACAGGAACAAGATCCCACAAACACTGTGGGAAAACTGGCTGCTTAAGTATGGGTCCCAATCAGAGACAACAAGCAACAGCTGATACACGTTGCCTCTGATTGAGAACCACACTGGCCAACATAGAAATACTAAACTAGAACGAAAACAAATGAAAACTCACACCCTGGCTCAACATACTAGAGTCCCCAGAGCCAGGGCGTGACAGTACCCCAAAGGCGCGGACTCCGACCGCGCCAACCAAACACCACAGGGGAGGGACCGGGTGGGCACTCCACCTTGGCGGCGGATCCGGCTCCGGGCATGATCCCCACTCCCTCTCTAACCCCCCCAAAGTACCCCCTGGTCCGGTCTGGCCCTGCTGACCGGAGCTGGACTGCACACTGGTGGAGCGGATTGCTCTAGCTCCGGCGTGAAGCAGCTGACCCGTGCCGAACCAGGCACCGGTGGAACAGGCACGGGCTGTGCCGGACTGACGACGCACACCACTGGCTTGGTGTGGGGAGCAGGAACGGGCCGAGCCGGGCTGACGCAAACGCACCCCTGACTTGGTGCGGGGAGCAGGAGCGGGCCGGACCGGTTGATGAGCGCACCACTGACTTGGTGCGGGGAGCAGGAACGGGCCGGACCGGGCTGACGGCGCACCACTGACTTGGTGCGGGGAGCAGGAGCGGGCCGGACCGGGCTGACGAAGCACACCACTGACTTGGTGCGGGGGGCAGGAGCGGGTCGAACCGGGCTGACGATGCGCACCATAGGCTTGGTGCGTGGAGCAGGAACAGGCCGGGCCGGGCTGACGATGCGCACCATAGGCTTGGTGCGTGGAGCAGGAACAGGCCGGGCCGGGCTGACGACGCGCACCACAGGCTCGATGCGAGGAACAGGAACAGGCCGGACCGTACCGGGGACACACACCACTGGCCCTACGCAGGGATCAGGAACGGGCCGGACCGGACTGGTAACACACCCCAGTACCTCTCGCCGTGCCTCTACACTTTCCCTCTCCTCTGTGACCAGTGGCCCCCTTAACCTGGCAGCCTCCTCTGCAAACCCGCTGGACCGCTCTATCGCGGCCTCCTGCTGCCCCGTCGTCCACGGCGTGAGCCCCCCCCTCAAATTTTTCTGGGGGTCTCTCCTCATCGTGGGCCAGGCCCAGTCGAGGTTGATGTCCTTTAGCGATACCTCTGGCGCTGGCTCCTGGACACGCTGCTTGGTCCAGTGTTGGTGGGATCTTCTGTCACGATCGTCGGGTACAGAGGACCAAGGCGCAGCGTGGAAGGTGAACATATTTTATTAACTAGAATGAAAAACACGAACAAAACAACAAACGATAACGTGACGTCCAAAGGTGCAAAACACAAACCTATACAGGAACAAGATCCCACAAACACTGTGGGAAAACTGGCTGCTTAAGTATGGTTCCCAATCAGAGACAACAGCTGATACACGTTGCCTCTGGTTGAGAACCACACTGGCCAACATAGAAATACTAAACTAGAACGAAAACAAATGAAAACTCACACCCTGGCTCAACATACTAGAGTCCCCAGAGCCAGGGCGTGACAAAATGGAGACTGCTAAAAGTAATCCAAAGTTATTTGATGTAGATTAGACTATCAAAAATCATCCCTATGATATTAAATCAATGCTTATTAATATGTATATACAGTACCAGTCAAAAGTTTGAACACACCTACTCATTCCAGGGTTTTTCTTTATTTTTACTATTTTCTACATTGTAGAATAATAGTGAAGACATCAAACTATGAAATAACACATATGGAATCATGTAGTAACCAAAAAAGTGTTAAACAAATCAAAATATATTTTATATTTGAGATTCTTCAAATAGCCACCCTTTGCCTTGATGACAGCTTTGCACACTCTTGGCATTCTCTCAACCAGCTTCATGAGGTAGTCACCTGGAATGCATTTCAATTAACAGTTGTGCCTTCTTAAAAGTTAATTTGTGGAATTTCTTTCCTTCTTAATGCGTTTGAGCCAATCAGTTGTGTTGTGACAAGGTAGGGGAGGTATACAGAAGATGGCCCTATTTGGTAAAAGACCAAGTCCATATTATGCAAGAACAGCTCAAATAAGCAAAGAGAAACGACAGTCCATCATTACTTTAAGACATGAAGGCTAGTCAATATGGAAAATGTCAAGAACTTTGAAAGTTTCTTCAAGTGCAGTCGCAAAAACCATCAAGCGCTATGATGAAACTGGCTCTCATGAAGACCGCCACAGGAATGGAAGACCCAGAGTTACCTCTGCTGCAGAGGATAAGTTCATTAGAGTTACCAGCCTCAGAAATTGCAGCCCACCAAATAAATGCTTCTCTGTCAGGGGTGCTGAAGGTGGGTGTGGTGCAGGAATCAAGCGCAGGATGCAGAAGCTAAGTCCAAAAGACTTTAGTGAGTTATTCACGTAGTACACGAGAACAATAAGCCCGGAGGCGAAATAAAGGCGCACACAGGCGTCAAACAAAAGGCGCACTAACATGTGCGAAAACCTCTCCAAACAACGGAGGGAAGATACGTAGCTCAGAACACCAAACAGAGGAGCAATCACACACAACACCATACACACACAACGAGAACTAAATAGGACACTAATGAGGACTAACTAGACACAGGTGTACAACATCAAGACAAAACCAAACGAACATGAAACATAGATCGGTGGCAGCTAGTACTCCGGGGACGACGACCGCCGAAACCTGCCCGAACAAGGAGGAGGAGCAGCCTCGGCCGAAACCGTGACATTCACAGAGTTCAAGTAACAGACACATCTCAACATCAACTGTTCAGAGGGGACTGTGTGAATCAGGCCTTCATGGTCGAATTGCTGCAAAGAAACCACTACTAAAGGACACCAATAAGAAGAAGAGACTTGCTTGGGCCAAGAAACACGAGCAATGGACATTAGACCGGTGGAAATTTGTCCTTTGGTCTGGAGTCCAAATTGAAGATTTTTGGTTCCAACCACTGTGTCTTTGTGAGACGCAGTGTGGGTGAACGGATGATATCCGCATGTGTGTATTTCCCACCGTAAAGCATGGAGGAGGAGGTGTTATGGTGTGGGGGTGCTTTGCTGGTGACACTGTCTGTGATTTATTTAGAATTCAAGGAACACTTAACCAGCATGGCTACCACAGCATTCTGTTTTGGGCTTAGTGAGACTATCATTTGTTTTTCAACAGGACAATGACCCAACACACCTCCAGGCTGTGTAAGGGCTATTTTACCAAGAAGGAGAGTGATGGAGTGCTGCATCAGATGACCTGGCCTCCACAATCCCCCGACCTCAACCCAATTGAGATGATTTGGGATGAGTCGGACTGCAGAGTGAAGGAAAAGCAGCCAACAAGTGCTCAGCATATCTGGGAACTCCTTCAAGACTGTTGGAAAAGCATTCCAGGTGAAGCTGGTTGAGAGAATGCCAAGAGTGTGCAAATCTGTTATCAAGGCAAAGGGTGGCTATTTGAAGAATCTCAAATATAAAATATATTTTGATTTGTTTAACACTTTTTTGGTTACTACATGATTCCATATGTGTTATTTCATAGTTTTGATGTCTTTACTATTATTCTACAATATATAAAATAGTAAAAATAAAGAAAAACTCTTGAATGAGTAGGTGTTCTAAAACATTTGACCGGTAGTGTGTATATTTGCAAAAAAATAATATGGGGGATTGGAAATGATGCAGACAATTTCATTGATTGAAGTTACGATCTATATGCAATATTAAAGCTGATCTACCCCTTAAAAAAATATATTTAAAAAAAATGCTTATTGCTCTCTGCACTAGATATACCGATACTGTAAATCCCCACACCTTATTATTGTTCCCATGGTCTCTCTGTGTTTCTTCACCCTAGGTCCATAATGCTTTAGGTAGTTTCTTAGCGCCAGTTTCCCACACACTGATTAAGCCTTAGTCTCTCCAGACATCTGGGTTGCCTCCCACAATTTTCAAACGTTCCGGCTAGGGTCGGGTTTTCGAGACTAATTAAGCCTAGTCCTAGACAAAAAATAATTTCCAATGGAGATTCTCCATTGAGCTTGCTTTTTTGTCCAGGACTAGGCTTTATCTGTGGCTGGGAAACCAGCCCATAGTGTCATACAGAAACCTACTGTTTCACAATCATTCTGTGGAATCCCTACCTTCAGCTCTTTTCTCTCACAGGCAAAGTGATGTCCCTCTGTGGCTCCTGTAGCCCTGAGACAAGGCTGTAGAATCCTATAATTGACTATGAGTCTTATTACACCTACTGTAATGCCATAGCAGCCTACAGCCATGTCTCAGGGCTATGTCTCCTGATGTACAGTGTCTGTCTGTAACATCATTGTTTCTCTCCATCTTCCAGCTATCAGAGACCTCAGAGGTCCACTTCTCTGTGTCTTGTGTAGCGCTGATACATGGCTGTAGACTCCTGCAGTATAACTCCTAACACACTACAGCCATGTCCCAGGGCTATGTGTCTTGATGAACAGTGTCTGTCTGTAAAGCCGTGGTATCTCTCTTACTGACTGTCTGTAACATTGTTGTATCTCTCCTTTCTCCAGGTATCTGTGGGATCTGATGTCCACTTCCCTCCAGGGAACTTCTCTCTCCACTGTCATGTTCCGAAGGAGGTACTTCCCCATGGCAACGAGCACCTCCTCAACTGGGCCACCAAGAAGTACAGAGCCGTTACCTCCTTCTCCGAACTCAAGATTGCCCTGGACATCTACATCAAAGTGGGAGAAGGTGTGTTTTACTGTCAGAGGGAAGTTAAAACTGTTGCTCCAAAGGACAGTTTAAAAGAAGGTGCTACCTTTGGCTGTCCTTTCTGTAGGAGAACCATTGGTTTCACACATCATACAACCATACATCAAAGTGGGAGAAGGTGTGTTTCACTCTAAGAGGCAGGTTAGAAACGTTACCTCAGTTCCAAGGCAGACCACATTCTCGTTTAGAATGCCTGGGGAGACTTTTACACCTACTTCCACTAACTGTATATTTTCTTTGCCGAATGACAGGCCTTTTCTTCCCCACTAAACCTTAATTAAGGGGTTCCTACTCAGTAATTCATTCTCAATGGAGGCCATTGACAGTCCTGGGAGTTACTGGACCCTAGAGTGGCAGAGTGAACACTCTCTGTGTTCGGACTTCTCAGTTCCACTGGCCAGCTTTCAGTTGCACATAGACTTGGCCGGGAGGAAAGGACTTTGTACTCTTTTCTTTCTTTTGTAATCTGTCCGCTTGCTTTCCTTGCTTGTCACTTTTCTTATTTGACCATGAGCCCAAAGTCAGTGGAGTGAGGAAGAATTGACTAATGGAAATGCGTAGTAGGTTTGTGAGGGATTGCTGCTCTGATTGCTAGCTTGTGTGTGGGCCTGCTGCCAGACTTGAGGCCTGACAGACTAGTCCTGTGCACTATGAGAAAAATAGGGGAGTGGCAGAGAGAGGGAAACAAGAAGAAAAAAAGAGGTGAGATGGAGTTGTACCGAAGTTGACGAAACAAGAAGAAAATCTGTAGACTGAAGAGATCAGACATGGGACTGTTTCTTGCTATTCAAGTCTTCCAGCAGGTTTAGGCAAATATAATGCCTTGCAAAAGTATTCATCCCCCTTGGCGTTTTTCCTATTTTGTTGCATTACAACCTGTAATTTAAATAGATTTTTATTTGGATTTCATGTAATGGACATACACAAAATAGTCCAAATTGGTGAAGTTGAATGAAAAAAATAACTTGTTTCAAAAATTCAAAAAAATAGATAATGGAAAAGTGGTGCGTGCATATGTACATTTTACATTTTAGTCATTTAGCAGACGCTCTTATCCAGAGCGACTTACAGTTAGTGAGTGCATACATTTAAAATAAATAAAAAAATTACATTAAATATGTATTCACCCCCTTTGCTATGAAGCCCCTAAATAAGATCTGGTGCAACCAATTACCTTCAGAAGTCATATAATTAGTTAGATTGCACACAGGTGGACTTTATTTAAGTGTCACATGATCTGTCACATGATCTCAGTAAATATACACCTGTTCTGAAAGGCCCCAGAGTCTGCAACACCACTAAGCAAGGGGCACCACCAGGCAAGCGGCACCATGAAGACCAAGGAGCTCTCCAAACAGGTCAGGGACAAAGTTGTGGAGAAGTACAGATCAGGGTTGGGTTATAAAAAATATCTGAAACTTTGAACATCCCACGGAGCACCATTAAATCCATTATTAAAAAATGGAAAGAATATGGCACCACAACAAACCTGCCAAGAGAGGGCTGCCCACCAAAACTCACGGACCAGGCAAGGAGGGCATTAATCAGAGAGGCAACAAAGAAACCAAAGATAACCCTGATGGAGCTGCAAAGCTCCACAGCGGAGATTGGAGTATCTGTCTATAGGACCACTTTAAGCCGTACACTTCACAGAGCTGGGCTTTACGGAAGAGTGGCCAGAAAAAAGCCATTGCTTAAAGAAAAAAATAAGCAAACACGTTTGGTGTTCGCCAAAAGGCATGTGAGAGACTCCCCAAACATATGGAAGAAGGTACTCTGGTCAGATGAGAATAAAATTGAGCTTTTTGGCCATGAAGGAAAACGCTATGTCTGGTGCAAACCCAACACCTCTCATCACCCCCGAGAACGGCATGTTTTTCTTCGGCAGGGACTGGGAATCTGGTCAGAATTGAAGGAATGATGGATGGCGCTAAATACAGGGAAATTATTGAGGGAATAGTTATGCACGTTCAAGTTTTCTGTTTTTTTGTCTTATTTCTTGTTTGTTTCACAATAAAAATTATTTTGCATCTTCAAAGTGGTATGCATGTTGTATAAATCAAATGATACAAACCCCCAAAAAATCCATTTTAATTCCAGGTTGTAAGGCAACAAAATAGGAAAAATGCCAAGGGGGGTGAATACTTTCGCAAGTCACTTTACACAAGAGAGGGATCAATTTACGATATTCTCTCCTACTTAACTCCTCAAGCTGCTGTTAAGTAAGATGATAGGGGCCTTGCTCCTCAACTTGTGTCTATAGAAAGACCACTTCTGAGCAGCAAGGTTTGTAGTAAACTAAACTGTCGAAGGCATTAATGGGTTTAGGGAATGTGAGCTGTTCCTTGATAACTGTGAGCTGTAAGTGGAAAAAACTGTCAAGAGGTGTCTGAGCTAAAGCAGACAGTGGGGGCCTCATCTCCTCTCCTCTCCTCTCCTCTCCTCTCCTCTCCTCTCCTCTCCTCTCCTCTCCTCTCCTCTCCTCTCCTCTCCTCTCCTCTCCTCTCCTCTCCTCTCCACCAGTCAGTAGAGTTACTGTAGTAGGGAGGCTGGCTGTTGGAAGTCCAGGGCTCCTCCAGGGATGTTGTGTGATTGATCCATTGAAGCCATGCTTCACTTCTTCCTTTACTCTTTCACTCCCCACTGGTCCTTTGTAAACTGAACCGACAGCACGTTCAACTTCATCCTACATCAACATCCAGATAGTTAGGATACCTTTTAAAGACTATCTTTAACTGCAAGACAATAACACAGTTACTGCCAGGAGTGGAGGGGAGTAGTGGCTCCATTACACATTACAGCTGGGTTATGTCAAAATCAAATCAAATTGTATTGGTTACGTACACATATTTATCAAATCAAATCAAATCAAATTTTATTGGTCACATGCGCCGAATACAACAGGTGCAGACATTACAGTGAAATGCTTACTTACAGCCCTTAACCAACAGTGCATTTATTTTAAACAAAAAAAGTAAGAATAAAACAACAACAACAAAAAGTGTTGAGAAAAAAAGAGCAGAAGTAAAATAAAGTGACAGTAGGGAGGCCATATATACAGGGGGGTACCGTTGCAGAGTCAATGTGCGGGGGCACCGGCTAGTTGAGGTAGTTGAGGTAATATGTACATGTGGGTAGAGTTAAAGTGACTATGCATAAATACTTAACAGAGTAGCAGCAGCGTAAAAAGGATGGGGTGGGGGGGCAGTGCAAATAGTCCGGGTAGCCATGATTAGCTGTTCATGAGTCTTATGGCTTGGGGTAGAAGCTGTTGAGAAGTCTTTTGGACCTAGACTTGGCACTCCGGTACCGCTTGCCGTGCGGTAGCAGAGAGAACAGTCTATGACTAGGGTGGCTGGAGTCTTTGACAATTTTGAGGGCCTTTCTCTGACACCGCCTGGTATAGAGGTCCTGGATGGCAGGAAGCTTTGCCCCAGTGATGTACTGGGCCGTACGCACTACCCTCTGTAGTGCCTTGCGGTCAGAGGCCAAGCAGTTGCCATACCAGGCGGTGATGCAACCAGTCAGGATGCTCTCGATGGTGCAGCTGTAGAATTTTTTGAGGATCTGAGGACCCATGCCAAATCTTTTTTTGTCTCCTGAGGGGGAATAGGCTTTGTCGTGCCCTCTTCACGACTGTCTTGGTGTGTTTGGACCATGATAGTTCGTTGGTGATGTGGACACCAAGGAACTTGAAGCTCTCAACCTGTTCCACTACAGCCCCGTCGATGAGAATGGGGGCGTGCTCAGTCCTCTTTTTTTTCCCTGTAGTCCACAATCATCTCCTTTGTCTTGGTCACGTTGAGGGAGAGGTTGTTGTCCTGGCACCACACGGCCAGATCTCTGACCTCCTCCCCTATAGGCTGTCTCATCGTTGTCGGTGATCAGGCCTACCACTGTTGTGTCGTCTGCAAACTTAATGATGGTGTTGGAGTCGTGCCTGGCCATGCAGTCATGGGTGAACAGAGAGTACAGGAGGGGACTGAGCACGCACCCCTGAGGGGCCCCCGTGTTGAGGATCAGTGTGGCAGATGTGTTGTTACCTACCCTTACCACCTGGGGCGGCCCGTCAGGAAGTCCAGGATCCAGTTGCAGAGGGAGGTGTTTAGTCCCAGGATCCTTAGCTTAGTGATGAGCTTAGAGGGCACTATCGTGTTGAATGCTGAGCTGTAGTCAATGAATAGCATTCTCACGTAGGTGTTCCTCTTGTCCAGGTGGGAAAGGGCAGTGTGGAGTGCGATAGAGATTGCATCATCTGTGGATCTGTTGGGGCGGTATGCAAATTGGAGTGGGTCTAGGGTTTCTGGGATTATGCTGTTGATGTGAGCCATGACCAGTCTTTCAAAGCACTTCATGGCTACAGACGTCAGTGCTACGGGTCGGTAGCACTTGCGGGTGTAGCGAAATGCTTGTGTTCCTAGCTCCAACAGTGCAGTAATATATAACAATTCACAACAATACACAAATCTAAAGGTAAAAGAATGGAGAAATATTAAGAAATATATTATAATATATTATATATTATATTATTATTATATATAATATTAGGACGAGTTTAAATATATGTATGTATATATATTGTATATATATAGGGCTATCTTCTGATTTGTTTAACACTTTTTTGGTTACTACATGATTCCATATGTGTTACTTTAATAATTTTGATGTCTTCTCTATTATTCTACAATGTAGAAAATAGTAAAAATAAAGAAAAACCCTGGAATGAGTAGGTGTGTCCAAACCTTTGACAGGTACTGTACACACACATATATATATACATATATATATATATATATATATATATATATATATATATATATATATATATATATATATATATATATATGTGTGTGTACAGTACCTGTCAAAGGTTTGGACACACCTACTCATTCCAGGGTTTTTCTTTATTTTTACTATTTTCTACATTGTAGAATAATAGAGAAGACATCAAAATTATTAAAGTAACACATATGGAATCATGTAGTAACCAAAAAAGTGTTAAACAAATCAGAAGATAGCCCTATTTGGTAAAATACCTAGTCCATATTATGGCAAGAAAGCTCAAATAAGCAAAGAGAAATGACAGTCCATCATTACTTTACGACATAAAGGTCAGTCAATACGGAACATTTTAAGAACTTTGAAAGTTTCTTCAAGTGCAGTCGCAAAAACCATTAAGCGCTATGATGAAACTGGCTTACATGAGGACCGCCATAGGAATGGAAGACCCAGAGTTACCTCTGCTGCAGAGGATAAGTTCATTAGAGTTACCAGCCTCAGAAATTGCAGCCCAAATAAATGCTTCACAGAGTTCAAGTCACAGACACATCTCAACATCAACTGTTCAGAGGGGACTGTGTAAATCAGGCCTTCATGGTCGAATTGCTGCAAAGAAACCACTACTAAAGGACACCAATAATAAGAAGAGACGTGCTTGGGCCAAGAAACACGAGCAATGGACATTATACCGGTGGAAATGTGTCCTTTGGTCTGGAGTCCTAATTGGAGATTTTTGGTTCCAACCGCTTTGTCTTTGTGAGACGCGGTGTGGGTGAACGGATGATCTCTGCATGTGTAGTTCCCACCGTAAAGCATGGAGGAGGAGGTGTTATGGTGTGGGGGTGCTTTGCTGGTGACACTGTCTGTGATTTATTTAGAATTCAAGGCACACTTAACCAGCATGGGTACCACAGTATTGTGCGGTGATACGCCATCCCATCATGGTTTGGGCTGAGTGGGACTATCATTTGTTTTTCAAAAGGACAATGACCCAACACACCTCCAGGCTGTGTAAGGGCTATTTGACCAAGAAGGAGAGTGATGGAGTGCTGCATCAGATGACCTGATCTCCACAATCCCCCAACCTCAACCCAATTGAGATGATTTGAGATGAGTCGGACGGCAGAGTGAAGGAAAAGCAGCAAACAAGTGCTCAGCATATGTGGGAACTCATTTTACATTTACATTTTAGTCATTTAGCAGACGCTCTTATCCAGAGCGACTTACAGGAGCAATTAGGGTTAAGTGCCTTGCTCAAGGGCACATTTACGTCATTTAGCAGACGCTCTTATCCAGAGCGACTACAAATTGGTGCATTCACCCTATAGCCAGTGGGATAACCACTTTACAATTCTACTTTTTTTATTTTTTTTTATTTTTTTGGGGGGGGTAGAAGGATTACTTTATCCTATCCCAGGTGTTCCTTAAAGAGGTGGGGTTTCAAATGTCTCCGGAAGGTGGTGAGTGACTCCGCTGTCCTGGCGTCGTGAGGGAGCTTGTTCCACCATTGGGGTGCCAGAGGAGCGAACAGCTTTGACTGGGCTGAGCGGGAACTATGCTTCCGCAGAGGAAGGGGAGCCAGCAGGCCAGAGGTGGATGAACGCAATGCCCTCGCCTGGGTGTAGGGACTGATCAGACCCTGAAGGTACGGAGGTGCCGTTCCCCTCACTGCTCCATAGGCAAGCACCATGGTCTTGTAACGGATGCGAGCTTCAACTGGAAGCCAGTGGAGTGTGCGGAGGAGGGGGGTTACGTGAGAGAACTTGGGAAGGTTGAACACCAGACGGGCTGCGGCATTCTGGATGAGTTGTAGGGGTTTAATGGCACAGGCAGGGAGCCCAGCCAACAGCGAGTTGCAGTAATCCAGACGGGAGATGACAAGTGCCTGGATTAGGACCTGTGCCGCTTCCTGTGTAAGGCAGGGTCGTACTCTCCGAATGTTGTAGAGCATGAACCTGCAGGATCGGGTCACCGCCTTGATGTTGGCGGAGAACGACAGGGTGTTGTCCAGGGTCACGCCAAGGCTCTTCGCACTCTGGGAGGAGGACACAACGGAGTTGTCAACCGTGATGGCGAGATCATGGAACGGGCAGTCCTTCCCCGGGAGGAAGAGCAGCTCCGTCTTGCCAGGGTTCAGCTTGAGGTGGTGATCCGTCATCCATACTGATATGTCGGCCAGACATGCAGAGATGCGATTCGCCACCTGGTTATCAGAAGGGGGAAAGGAGAAGATTAGTTGTGTATCGTCAGCGTAGCAATGATAGGAGAGGCCATGTGAGGATATGACAGAGCCAAGTGACTTGGTGTATAGGGAGAAAAGGAGAGGGCCTAGAACTGAGCCCTGGGGGACACCAGTGGTGAGAGCACGTGGTGCGGAGACAGCTTCTCGCCACGCCACTTGGTAGGAGCGACCGGTCAGGTAGGACGCAATCCAGGAGTGAGCCGCGCCGGAGATGCCCAGCTCGGAGAGGGTGGAGAGGAGGATCTGATGGTTCACTGTATCAAAGGCAGCAGACAGGTCTAGAAGGACAAGAGCAGAGGAGAGAGAGTTAGCTTTAGCAGTGCGGAGAGCCTCCGTGACACAGAGAAGAGCAGTCTCAGTTGAATGACCAGTCCTGAAACCTGACTGGTTTGGATCAAGAAGGTCATTCTGAGAGAGATAGCAAGAGAGTTGGCTAAAGACGGCACGCTCAATAGTTTTGGAAAGAAAAGAAAGAAGGGATACTGGTCTGTAGTTGTTGACATCAGTGGGATCGAGTGTTGGTTTTTGAGAAGGGGTGCAACTCTCGCTCTCTTGAAGACGGAAGGGACATAGCCAGCGGTCAAGGATGAGTTGATCAGCGAGGTGAGGTAGGGGAGAAGGTCACCGGAGATGGTCTGGAGAAGAGAGGAGGGGATGGGGTCAAGCGGGCAGGTTGTTGGGCGGCCTGCAGTCACTAGTCGCAAGATTTTATCTGGAGAGAGAGGGGAGAAAGAAGTCAAAGCATAGGGTAGGGCAGTGTGAGCAGGACCAGCAGTGTCATTAGACTTAACAAACGAGGATCGGATGTCGTCAACCTTCTTTTCAAAGTGGTTGACAAAGTCATCCACAGAGAGGGAGGATGGGGGAGGATTCAGCAGTGAGGAGAATGTGGCAAAGAGCTTCCTAGGGTTAGAGGCAGATGCTTGGAATTTAGAGTGGTAGAAAGTGGCCTTAGCAGCAGAAACAGATGAAGAAAATGTAGAGAGGAGGGAGTGAAAAGATGCCAGGTCGGCAGGGAGTTTAGTTTTCTTCCATTTCCGCTCAGCTGCCCGGAGCTCTGTTCTGTGAGCTCGCAATGAGTCATCAAGCCACAGAGCTGGAGGGGAGGACCGAGCCGGCCGGGAGGATAGGGGACACAGGGAGTCAAAGGATGCAGAAAGGGAGGAGAGGAGGGTTGAGGAGGCAGAATCAGGAGATTGGAGGGAGAAGGATTGAGCAGAGGGAAGAGATGATAGGATGGAAGAGGAGAGAGTAGTGGGAGAGAGAGAGCGAAGGTTGCGGCGGCGCGTTACCATCTGTGTAGGGGCAGAGTGAGTAGTGTTGGAGGAGAGCGAGAGAGAAAAGGATACAAAGTAATGGTCGGAGACATGGAGGGGAGTTGCAGTGAGATTAGTAGAAGAGCAACATCTAGTAAAGATGAAGTCAAGCGTATTGCCTGCCTTGTGAGTGGGGGGATGGTGAGAGGGTGAGGTCAAAGAGGAGAGGAGTGAAAGAAGGAGGCAGAGAGAAATGAGTCAAATGTAGACGTGGGGAGGTTGAAATCCCCCAAGACTGTGAAGGGTGAGCCATCCTCAGGAAAGGAACTTATCAAGGCGTCAAGCTCATTGATGAACTCTCCAAGGGAACCTGGAGGGCGATAGATGACAAGGATATTAAGCTTAAATGGGCTAGTGACTGTGACAGCGTGGAATTCAAATGAGGAGATAGACAGATGGGTTAGGGGAAAAATTGAGAATGACCACTTGGGAGAGATGAGGATTCCTGTGCCACCACCCCTCTGACCAGATGCTCTCGGGGTATGCGAGAACACATGGTCAGACGAGGAGAGAGCAGTAGGAGTAGCAGTGTTTTCAGTGGTAATCCATGTTTCCGTCAGTGCCAGGGAAGTCGAGGGACTGGAGGGTGGCATAGGCTGGGATGAAGTCAGCCTTGTTGGCGGCAGAACGGCAGTTCCAGAGGCTGCCTGAGACCTGGAACTCCAGGTGTGTGGTGCGTGCAGGGACCACCAGGTTAGAGAGGCAGCAGCCACGCGGTGTGAGGCGTTTGTGTAGCCTGTGCGGAGAGGAGAGAACAGGGATAGGCAGAGGCATAGTTGACAGGCTGCAGCAGATGGCTACAATAATGCAGAGGAGATCGGGATGAAATGAACTAAACATCAGGGAAAGGAGAGAGCAGGCCTCCCTCACCAAAAAAAATATATATATATAACTCTCCCAACTTCCACCTCAGAAACTATAATTGTTTCACTGAACCACCCGAGTAAAACTCTCCCAACTTCCACTTTAGAAATTAGAATTGTTGTAAACTACAGCAGACTGTTATCAGTAGCTGTAATTAAGTACAGCAGCTACCAACCACCTAACGTTAATGCCTCGGATGAGGTTAGAAAAACAGCTGAATGGTAGCAGCTAGCTGGCTCAATCACAGGTACTCCTAAGCATGAAATAACATTGGAAACAATTAACCATAGTTGCAAAAAGTTAAGCTACCCGCTAGCTAGCTAGCTTTGTTGGTCCAAGTAGTGGGTAGGCTAGCCTCGTGCTTCGCCGGAGTCCGCCGAATACAGTCCTTACCTACAATAATTACCTACAATAACCTTCAATAACTACCTGAGTAAGCTACCTATAATACCAAATTAATTATTATTAATACCAAATTAATTATTATTAATACTATATTAATACTATAATACCTTCAAGACTGTTGGAAAAGCATTCCAGGTGAAGCTGGTTGAGAGAATGCCAAGAGTGTACAAAACTGTCATCAAGGGTGGCTATTTGAAGAATCTCAAATATATAATATATTTGGATTTGTTTAACACTTTTTTGGTTACAACATGATTCCATATGTGTTATTTCATAGTTTTGATGTCTTGACTATTATTCTACAGTGTTTAAAATAGTAAAAATGAAGAAAAAGTATTGAATGAGTAGGTGTGTCCAAACATTTGACCGGTACTGTATATATATACAGCCATGAAGTCAAAGGATGTTGATGTCTTTGATGATCTTTTTGGCCTTCCTGTGACATTGGGTGCTGTAGGTGTCCTGGAGGGCAGGCAGTATGCCCCCGGTGATGCGTTAGGCAGACCGCACCACCCTCTGGAGAGCCCTGCGGTTGCGGGCGGTGCAGTTGCCGTACCAGGCGGTGATACAACCCGACAGGATGCTCTCAATGGCGCATCTGTAAAAGTTTGTGAGAGTCTTAGGGGTCAAGCCTAATTTATTCAGCCTCCTGAGGTTGAAGAGGCGCTGTTTGCCTTCTTCACCACACTATCTGTGTGGGTGGACCATTTCAGATTGTCAGTGATGTGTATGCCGAGGAACTTGAAGATTTTCACCTTCTCCACTGTGGCCCCATCGATGTGTATGGGGGCGTGCTCCCTCTGTTGTCTCCTGAAGTCCACAATCAGCTCTTCATTTTATTGACGTTGAGGGAGAGGTTATTTTCCTGGAACCACTCCGCCAGGGCCCTGGGGTGGTATGCAAATTGAAGTGGGTCTAGGGTGTCAGGTAGCCTCTCAAAGCACTTCATGATGACAGAATTGAGCGCTACAGGGTGATAGTATTTTAGTTCAGTTACCTTTGCTTTCTTGGGTACAAGAACAATGGTGGACATCTTGAAGCAAGTGGGGACAGCAGACTGGGATAGGGAGTGATTGAATATGTCTATAAACACTCCAGCCAGCTGGTCTGCGCATGCTCTGAGGACGCAGCTAGGGATGCCGTCTGGGCTGGCAGCCTTGCGAGGGTTAAGACACTTAAATGTCTTACTCACATTGGCCACGAAGAACGAGAGCCCACAGCCCTCGGGAGCGGGCCGTGTCGGTGGCACTGTGTTATCATCAAAACGGGCAAAGAAGGTGTTTAGCTTGTCCAGAAGCAAGACGTCGGTGTCCATGACATGGCTGGCTTTCCCTTTGTAATCCGTGATTGTCTGGAGTCCCTGCCGCATACGTCTTGTGTCTGAGCCGTTCGGAGGGCATAACTGCACTGTTTGTATTCGATCATGGTCCCAGTCACCTTGCCGTGGTTAAATGCGGTGGTTCGTGGTTTCAGTTTTGCGTGAATGCTGTCATCTATCCATGTTTTTTGGTTAAGGGAGGTTTTAATAGTCACAGTGGGAACAACATCCCCTATACACTTCCTGATTAACTCAGTCGCTGTGTCAGTGTATACGTCAATGTTATTCTCAGAGGCAACCCGGAACATATCCCAGTACGCGTGATCGAAACAATCTTGAAGCATGGATTCTGATTGGTCAGACCAGCGTTGAATAGACCTTAGCACGGGTACTTCCTGTTTGATTTTTCTGCCTATAGGAAGGGTTGAGCACAATGGATTTGCCGAACGGAGGGCGGGGGAGGGCCTTGTAGCCATCCTGGAAGGGAGAGTAACAATGGGCAATAGTTTCTGAAGCGTGAGTAGTACAGGCAATGTGTTGATAGAACTTCGTAGCGTTTTCTTCAGATTTGCTTTGTTAAAGTCCCCAGCTACAATAAATTCGGCCACAGGATATGTGGTTTTCAGTTTGCACAAAGTCCAGTGTAGTTCCATGAGGGCCGTTGTGGTATCGGCTTGAGGGGAAACATACACGGCTGGTACTATAACCAAAGCAAATTCTCTTAGGAGGTAATACGGTCGGCATTTGATTGGTATTCTAGGTCGGGTGAACAAAAGGACTTGAGTTCCTGTACGTCATCACAATCACAACATGGATAGTTAATCATGAAACATACACCTCAGGCCTTTCTTCTGTGCTCTCCATGTTCTCTGCTCTCCATGTTCTCTGCTCTCCATGTTCTCAGTCACTTGGAGGAGAGCAGAGAGAACAGAGAGTGTGTGGTTGCTTAGCCTTGAAGCAGTCATCCATTCAGCCCCTCTCTCTGTCATTAGACCCTGTGGTTTGGCGAAGGCCCAACATGCCATGTTTACCTCAGAGAGAGAGCTTTAGCTTTCCCGTCTGTCTCCCTATGTCTTTCCCTCTCTGGTACCTTTTCATGAGGCGGGACAGATTTCCGCTTTGTTGTTTCAGGCCATTAATACACACATACACTCTCACACTCACACTCAAACACACTCACACTCTCTTCCCCAGCTCTTCAAAGTGCCATGAGGAGGTTTGGGGAGGAAGGTGCCAACCCTTTACTTTATATTCTCTAAACCTCACTACTGTCCAAGACCTTGTTTGCCAAATAAGGAAGCATCTGTCTTGTGATTCCTCTGAGGAAAGACCGCAGGGCTTAACTGTTCATGATCGGTAAAAGACAGAGAAGAGGATTGCATGCCTGGTAGGTTGGATGGAGAATAATAATATTTGAGTAAATAAATGATAACAAGTTAGAATGGTGTGAAACCTGACAGGAATGACTGATTGGACGTGTTTATGACGGCTAATGTTCAAAATGTATTTTCTAAATATATTGGCCTTCATTTGATCAGAAACTTGAATAATAGTGTTCAATACAAAACTGGTCTGTCTGTCGCTGTCTTTTACCAGCAACCCCAAAGTGTTCAGATATCTCAAAACGTTGGCTGAACACACCGTAGTGTAAATACTCTAACTAAATACCTCATCCATTTGCTCATGAGGAAAAATCTTGAAAGAAAAGAAAAACTTGCACACAAAGCTTCCCAGTATCACTTCAGTATATTAAGCTAACATATCGTCCTCTCTGCCTTCATCAGAGCATCTTCCTCTTGAGGATTAATCAGGTATAATCACATCACATCCAGTGTTCGACTTATACATTGAGTCATGATCTCACCTTGTAATCTCATCCACCCACCCTCTCCTTTACTCTTCCAGACCCAGTGTTCTCCGATACCTGCAAGATTGACAATAAGTTCCTGTCTCTGAACTACCTTGCTGGCTACGTAGAGCCACAGCCCTCTAAAGGCTGTGTCCTGTCTGGACCAGACCAGGACCAAGAGGTTCACATCATCGAGCTGCAAGCACCCAACTCCAGTAGGTCAGTACTGTAATCCACCACAACCATGACATAACCATAACACAACCGTAACATAACCATAACTCCAGCTGGTCAGTACTGTAGCCCACCACCTGAACCAAAACATTGTCTGACCCAAATAGGGCACACATTTATCCAGTTTGAGCTGGTTTCCTTGACACAGATTAAGCCTAGTTCTGGACTAAAGATCACTTTCAATGGAGATTCTCTATTGAGCATGCTTTAAATCAAGGAGCATGCTTAATCTGTCTCTGAGAAACTGTCCCTTTATGTCAATATGATACATATTATGTTGATCACACTAACTCTTATCATGAACCTTAATGATCTCAGTGTAATTTCCCCACTACAAGAGGTCAGAATGGTCTCTCTCTCTGGTCTCTGGTAGTTTGTGTTGGATACGAAGAAAGAGGGGGGTAATATTGACCTTATGACGTTCTGTTAAGAACTCTATATCAGGCTCAGAGTCTATGGGGTCGTCCCAAAATGGCACCCTATTCACTATATAGTGCACTACTTTTGATCAGGGCCTCTATGGCACTATATAAGGAATAGGGTGCCATTTGGGATGCAGCCTATCTCAGACTCTAGTCTGTATCTCCAGTCTGCCAGGTAATCGCCTCACTCTCCCAGTGGTGTGATTACTCTGTATACGCATGAAGAGCCCCGAAATACAGGGAATATGGCAGCCATGATGTATTTCACCATACTGCTGCTATGTGGTCTGGTCTGTTACACACATGTCCTCCTCTTTCTGGGAATACTTCCAGTTTCTTAATCAGTTGGCCAGACAGAGAGAAGGCATGTAAATACAGAGTGTTTTGGGCCTTCCAAAATTCTTATGTCTCTCTCTCTCTCTCTCTCTCTCTCTCTCTCTCCCCCCTTGAGCAGTGCATTCCAGGTGGATGTGATCGTTGATCTGAGGCCGTTGGGGGCAGATGTTCTGTTGCATCGTGACGTCGTACTGCTGCTGAAGTGTGAGAAGTCTGTCAACTGGGTCATCAAGGCTCACAGCGTCATCGGGAAACTGGATGTGGTGGTACGTGACTCTGAATGTAACAAACACAGCCTCTCCATTTGGGAAGTGCTGTTTTGACCTAAATAAAAATTATTATATTTTCAATAGTAGCAGCTTATTTAAAGGCCATCTCCAGAGACCCAAGACTCCATCCCTCAGCTTTATAGCAAACCAAGTGGCGGCACTGCTGTTGAGTTGTTTTTCAAATTGAGTAGTTCAACTTTCAGATTTTTCCCTCCAATATTTTTTTCACTGTCTCAGTAACACCTCACAATGGCACCGATGGTGTGAGGGGAGACAGGCAGAAGAACCATGTCACAATACATGACTAGACAGGCACAGGAGACCGACAGGCATGTCACCACTTTGCGTTGCTGACCAATGCATTTGTCACAATCTGAGGAGTGTTGAAGTGGCACCTGGTTTCAACCTGCCTGCAAGGGAGGGAGGGAGATGGATGAAGCGTGAAATATCAACCTGACAGCTCCAAGGGTTGTCATCGCATCAAATGAGAGGGGGAAAGGAGGAGGAGAAAGGGGGAAGAGAGACATTTTCATAGGATCACCACATCCTCACACAGCCTGACCTGTTTGTCATCCATGATAATGTGAGTTATGAGCGCTGCTGACTGCAGGCTCTGGCTGCATCCCAAATGGCACCCTGTTACCTATATAGTGCCAACTACTTAGCATGTTAGCTAACCCTTCCCCTAACCCTAACCGTTTTAGCTAACCCTAACCTTTTTAGCTAACCCTTCCCCTAACCCCTAGCCTAGCTAACACTAGCCACCTAGCTAGAATTCATAACATGCCATACGTTTAGCTAATTCTTTTATATATTTTTTTGTTTATTTTTTACTTTTGACCCCTTTTTCTCCCCAATTCGTAGTTACAGTCTTGTCCCATCGCTGCAACTCCTGTACGGACTCGGGAGAGGCGAAGGTCGAGAGCCATGCGTCCTCCGAAACAAGCCGCACAGCCTCTTGGCTCGCTTAACCGGAAGCCAGCCGCACCAATGTGTCGGAGGAAACACCGTACAACTGCCAATCGTGTCAGCGTGCATGCGCCCAGACCGCCACAGGAGTCGCTAGAGCGTGATGGGAAAAGGACATCCCAGCCGGCCAAACCCTCTCCTAACCCGGACGACGCTGGGCCAATTGTGCGCCGCCTCATGGGTCTCCCGTTCGCGGCCGGCTGCAACACAGCCCGGGATCGAACCCGGCTCTGTAGTGATGCCTCAAGCACTGCGATGCAGTGCCTTAGACCGCTGCGCCACTCGGGAGTACGTTTTGCTAATTCGTAACATATTGTACATTTAGCAAATTCATAACATATAATATGAATTGTAATTTGTAACATATCATACGAAATGGTTGATGGACATCCACAAATAATACATGCCATATGAAACGTAACATATCATACTAAATGGAGTGTCCTGGACTAAAGGAAGAAATCAACCTGGCCTGCCCTCCTCAGTTTACCTGGCCTGCCCTCAAGCTCAGTTTAGGCGCATGTTGCATCCCAAATGGCACACTATTCCCTATGTAATGCACTGCTTTTAACCAGGGTCCATTAATCTCTGGTCAAAAGTAGTGCACTATATAGGAAATAGGGTGCGATTTGGGACACAGACCCACACTCAGTCCCAGCCACCGTCTGCCTGTTTGTACAGCTGCACTTTAGGCTGTCACTGCACTGAATCAATCAGGCCAACAAAGCAGGTCTACGGTTGGCTACAGTAGTAGGTTACGCTAAGAGAAACAATAGGGGGAGGAGGGGATTGGAAACTGAGGACACATGGCAGCGATGTGCTGTGCTGCTGACCTACAGTTTACTGTTCTGGGACAGTACCAGCTTGCTCCCATATGGGTCGGCATGTAGCCTAGCGGTTAAGAGCGTTGGGCCAGTAACCGAAAGGTCGCTGGTTCAAATCCCCAAGCTGACTACGTGGAGGAAAAAATATGCCGATGTGCCCTTGAGCAAGGCACTTAACCCTAGTTGCTTTGGATAAGAGCGTCTGCTAAAATTTTAATATCTGTTTGACATGACAGTTAATGACCAAATATTATTTGTCACATGTGCCGAATACAACGGGTGTAGATTTAACCGTGAAATGCTCAGCTTGCAGATCTCGACAAACCATTTCTGTATGAGCCTTACTTTGTGCACAGGGTCATTGTCATGCTGAAACAGGAAGGGGCCTTCCCCAAACTGTTGCCACAAAGTTGAAAGCACAGAATCATCTAGAATGTCATTGTATGCTGTAGCGTTAAGATTTCCCTTCACTGGAACTAAGGGGCCTAGCTCGACCATGAAAAACAGCCCCAGACCATTATTCCTCCTCCACCAAACTTTACAGTTGGCACTATGCGTTAGTGCAGGTAGCGTTCTCCTGGCATCCGCCAAACCCAGATTAATCCGTCGGACTGCCAGATGATGAAGCGTGATTCATCACTCTAGAAAATGCGTTTCCACTGCTCCAGAGTCCAGTGGCGGCGAGCTTTACACCACTCCAGCCGACGCTTAGCATTGCGCATGGTGATCTTAGGCTTGTGTGCGGCTGCTTGGCCATGGAAACCCATTTCATGAAGCTCCCGACGAACAGTTATTGTGCTGACGTTGCTTCCAGAGGCAGTTTGGAACTCGGTAGTGAGTGTTGCAACCAAGGACAGACGATTTTTAAGCACTACATGCTTCAGCACTCGACGGTCCCGTTCTGTGACCTTGTTTGGCCTACCACTTGGCGGCTGAGCCGTTGCTCCTAGATATTTCCACTTCACAATAACAGCACTTACAGTTGACCGGGGCAGGTCTAGCAGGTTAGAAATCTGACTTGTTGGAAAGGTGGCATCCTATGACGGTGCCACGTTCAAAGTCACTGAGCTCTTCAGTAAGGCCATTCTACTTGCAATGTTTGTCTATGGAGATTGCATGGCTGTGTGCTCGATTTTATACACCTGTCAGCAACTGGTGTGGCTGAAATAACCTATTTGAAGGAGTGTCCACATACTTTTGTATACTTAGTGTATCAGTAAGGGATCATTATAGGAAACAGATAATACATTCAAATTGATATGTATACATTATTGATAACTTCAATTTCAAATGTTTACTTAATCTATGGACAGCTGCCCGTTGGTCCCGCTGGACGTGGTCACTTCTTTTCAGTTGAACTTAGGAACATGGAAAAACATTTAAATTACTCCTGGGTTGATAAGGGCTGTGAAATCTGCATGATCTGTCACACAGACTGTTGTGCTGTGACCGACATCATCAGTGTCTTCAGCAGACACATTTAGTTCTTCAAGTGTTGGCATTATCAAGTCCCATCGGAACAGCACAGACACTCAATTTCGGTCAAAATTGCCTTGCATTTTTCCCAGATTTTTCACATTTACACCACCAGTTCCCCGTGACTCTTTCCCCCATGCTGTCTCAGCTTCTATGTGTCCAAGCTCTTCATCAGTATATTCTGGCTCATATAAATATGGTTCTGCAAAGTATGCATCCTCTTCAGGCTTGTAGCTGTTCGACTCAGACATGTTTTGATTTTGATTGAATGATTTTGGGCGGTGTAGTGCTTGAAGGACGTGTCTGCACTGCGCTATCCTCGAGAACCAGGCTCCGTGGAATTTGGAGGTGTGGCTACGCGAGACTAGCAGCGCGCGGATGTAGTAGTGACGCAGAAATGAGTTCCAAGACAAGGGCAAAACAGGAAGTAAACACAGTTTGAGTTATACACATTTATGCTCGTAATAGTGTTTTGATATTGACATGCGTATAGCCCAGACGTTTTGAAGCACGTTTTTTGGGTGAGTCTGGCCACTACCACGATATGACTCATGCAAGCAACTAAGACAGCCAAAGAAATATCAGGAATGGAACTCTGACCAAAGCAACTGTCTGGATGATGCTTCAACACTAAAAGTAAGTGGAAAATGAGGTCTAACATGCTAAAAATCGAAATATCCCTTTAAGCATTCTTATGGCTATTTAGCAGTCTTATGGCTTGGGAGTAGAAGCTGTCTCGGAGCCTGTTGGTCCGACAGCCAATGCTCCGGTACCGTTTGCCGGATGGTAGCAGAGTGAACAGTCTATGACTTGGGTGGTTGGACTCCATTGGCAATTTTTCAGGCCTGATATAGAGGTCCTGGATGGCAGGGAGCTCGGCCCAAGTGATGTACTGGACTGTCCGCACCACCCTCTGTAGCGCTTTGCGATCGATGGTGGTGCATTTGCCATACCAAGCGGTGGTGCAGCCAGTCAAGATGCTTTCAATGGTGCAGCTGTAGAACTTTCTGAGGATCCAAGGGCCCAATCTTTTCAGCCTCCTGAGGGGAAAGTGCAGGTGTGTGTGGACCATGTTAAGTCCTTAGTGATGTGGATGCCAAGGAATTTGAAGCTCTGAACCAGCTCCACTACAGCCCTGTCTATGTGGATTGGGATGTGTTCTCCCCTCCTTCTCCTGTAGTCCACGATCAGCTCCTTGGTCTTATTGACGTTGAGGGAGAGGTTGTTGTAATGGCACCACACTGCCAAGTCTCTGACCTCCTCCCTGTAGGCTGTCTCATCGCCGTCGGTGATCAGGCCTACCACAATCGTGTCGTGAAATGACTGTCATGACAAGACAGAGAGCGTGCTGGTTTAAAATATGGTCAGATTGCTCTGTCTGTACTGATGGACGAGCGTCACATAGGAGTAACTCCACCTGTCGGAAGAAAATTACTGTATACTGTATGTCATTTTCAATATTCCATATGATTAATATAAACCTGTATTTACCTTTCTTTCAGACGCCAGATACCATCAGTCTGAGCCCCAACACAGAGAGGCTGATGGAGGTGTCTAGGACCCCTAAGCACCACCTCCCATCTGGCTCTCAGGCCCTGATCAAGTGGGCAGAGGATCATGGCTACGGACCGGTCACCTCCTACACCCACACCCCTGTAGCTAACACTTTCAACCTGAGGCTCAGGGAGCCAGGTGAGAAACACCCAGGCTTCTATAAGCCCTGATTGATTGATTGATGGATTGATATGAAAAAGTATTGAATTTATTTGGAGAACTCTAAAATTCGGTTTAAGACAATTGAGTGTGTTGTTGGTGCCCCCCCAAGAGTGACATGCTCGCATCCCCTGGTCGCTGCGAACAGTATTTTAGATTCTTTACAGAAAATAAAGAAAATATCAGATCCCAGATTGACAGTAGCCGACACCATACCAGCATTTCTGGTCAGGAGGCACTAGAGGCAACTACTCTGAGACTGTCTACTGCTTCCTTTAGCTCCTTTGAGTCCCTCCTTGATACTGTAGCTCACATGAAGACATCCTCCTGCCCCTTGGACGTGATCCCTACTAGACTACTAATATAAGGTATGCCTAATGTTGGCCCCAACATTCTGTCTATTGTAAATAGCTCCATGACCTCTGGCTCCTTTTCAAAAAACTGCTCTGGTCCAACCTCTCCCTAAAAAGCACAATCTAGACCCCTCCTCACTGAGTAATTATAGACCTATCTATAAACTTCCTTTTTTATCCAAGATTTTTAGAAGAAGTTGATTTCAAGCAATTGGTGGCTTATTTGGGCGGTATACCGTATACCGGGGTATTTGGAAATAGCCACGGGATGGTTTTTCAATACCGTCACCATTTAAACTATTTATTTAAAGTTTTTCAATAAATTGTAATATTGTTAGCTACTTTTTGAGTAAATACCTGCATTCAACTTGTGCAGTACATTAGGAGATAAAGCAGATTGCATTCTTCATTTCACCTGTCACATTATTTTACATTAAGAATCTTACCTTAGTTCCCCAGAACAGTTGACCCAGTCAAGTGTTTGTTTGTAAATAGCACAACAGGAGAAAGCGGGAGCAGGTCCAGCTGTGTATTGACAGGGGTCGCGTTTTATATTGAAAGCCAACAGTGTTTTTTTGCTTCACTAGAGTGATCAGGGATGTGCAGCTACAGTTTTCCTTCACAGAAAATACATTAGAGCAACATATTCTGCAAAAAATAGCTTAATTTTCATCAGATGACAACAGAAGTGCAACGCTATTTGGCTGGCAGCCACACATTTAAATGAGCTTACAATGAAAAAGCAAGGTATTTTTTGCAAAAACTATGCAGCGCCATATTTCTAATGTTTATCATAGAATGTAGCCAGCTATATTTCCTAATGTTTTGCTTAAAGTTAATCTAGCATTTTACGAGAGAAAAGTAGGCTGGCTACACCGATAAAAGTACTAGAGAAAAGTAGCTACACATTAGTCAGAGTGCTGTCTACTGATAGAATGCCCGTTCTGCTGATAGAAGATTTTAGATCTGCGTTTCCAAAACGCAGCAAAATATTTCTTATGCGTTTCATATTTTTTTCCTGCGTGAACAAACACAGAATTCTGCGTTAACGCGACCCCTAGTTTAACTTGCTAGTTATCTATGTAAGTGGCTGAATTAATAAGGTAACGGGGCATAATATTGGGTTAGTCAAAGCCCTTTGGATGAGTTATCTGTAGGCTATCTTGATTTCCTTGCGCTTTTTTCTCGTCTCTGTTCTCGGCCCGTCTGCTCCTCACCCATCTTCTCCAAGCAGAGCAGGCAGGCAGGCCAGTTGCCCTAGTGACTCCACACTCCACACAGACACAGCCTGTACACACGCTGCTCCAGAGTACTGTTCAGACAAGCATTGCTGAAAACTTTGAGTCTCTTGTTCACATTCGGTAGCTCCTACCTATATATGTATAACTTTATGAGCTGGATTGCCTGTCTTTCTCGTTAGCATATTTAGCTAGCAGCCTCCATGGAAATGTGTTATTACTTGTGCTAATTTTGTTAGCATTGTGGTAATAGATGCCCAATGGGCTTTTTTGCGTTTATTTTGGCACCCCCTTGTGTACTAATCCAGTAATACCGTAAATCCCGGGATAAGAGAAGGACTGTATGACGATATGAAAATCTGGATACCGCCCAACCCTACAAGTGACCTAAGCGACTTTGAGCGTGGTATGATCGTCGGTGCCGGGCACGCCGGTTCCAGTATCTCAGAAACGGCTGGCCTCCTGGGCTTTTCATGCATAACAGTGTCTAGGGTTTACAGAGAATGGTGCGACAAACAAAAAAATATCCAGTCAGCAGCAGTCCTGTGGGCGAAAACAGCTCGTTGATGAGAAAGGTCGAAGAGAATGGCAAGAATTGTGCAAGCTAACAGGCGGGCCACAAACAGGCAAATAACGGTGGTGGGCAGGTGTGCAGAATGGAATCTCGGAACGCACAACTCATCAGTCCTTGTCACGGATGGGCTGTTGCAGTAGATGACCACACCGGGTTCCACTACTATCAGCTAAAAACAAGAAGAAGCGGCTCCAGTGGGCGCGCGATCACCAACACTGGACAATTGAGGAGTGGAAAAACCTTGCCTGGTCTGATGAATCTCGGTTCCTGTTGCGTCATGCTGATGGAAGCCAGGATTAGGTATAAGCAGCATGAGTTCATTGCCCCATCCTGCCTGGTGTCAATGGTATAGGCTGGTGGTGTAATGGTGTGGGGAATGTTTTCCAGACACACATTAGGTCCCTTGATACCAATTGAGCAACGTTTGAACGCCACACCTTGTAGATTCCATTCCCTGAAGAATTCAGGCTGTTCTGGAGGCAAATGGGGGTCCGACCCGGTACTAGATGGGTGTACCTAACAAACTGGCCACTGAGAGTGTATGTTTACTATATTTAAAATAATAGATAATGTATGACAAATAGACATAGGTTCACTCAATTTAAGCAAGATATCTACTATGAAAATTAATTATGCTAATAATAATAATACACTTTATTTGTAAGCGCTTTTCATGATCATGAATTGTTCTAAAAGGATAAACTGTTATAGATTATTGATTTCACAACCACATACCATCGACATCCAATTTTAACTGTCCTTATAAAGACAATAGTCTGAAACTACATCTGCTAACTCTGAGCCAGTTTAGTTTCAGTGTTCCGTTCTGTTTCTGCTCTGTGCAATTTCCATGTCTTTAAAACCACCAGATGACACTTTAACACACGCCTGTAAGTGTGTGTGTATGTGTTTGTGTGTGTGTGTGTGTGTGTGTGTGTGAAAGTGTGTTTGAGTGTGTGTGCATTCATGCTTGTGCGTCTCTGTATCTGTGCATCTGTGTGTGTGACTAAAATGTGTCACACACACTTGACTTCCAGATGTGGTGGATCCCCTGGATTCAATGTTCCCTCCAGAACTCTTCATCTTACGGGACACCAACCCCCTCCTCTCTGGTGGTCAGGGGAGTGCCGCCCCGCACTCCGGTGGCCTGCCCTTCACCTTCCCCCTGCCCCCGCTCATGGAGCAGGGCCTGCCCTACCTGTCCCTGCCCCCCTCCCTGGATGACCGGCCCTGGCTGGGGCTGGGAGGGGAGCTGGGTGGGGAGCCTGAGGAGCAGCAGGGGACCCTCAGTGCGGGTCTCAGTGTTCAGTGTGAGGAGAGCAGGATAGTGGTCAGCATCGACCGAGAGAGTCTGCAGGTGAGGAGATACTTTAGTAGTCAGCCAACTGGTTTATCACTGTGACTAAATGTCTGCCTCCATTGCATCAAAAATGGAGGAAAGGCAGTTATGGAATTCCCACTTTTCATGCTTGATTTAACTGTATGAGTCTTCCTCTTTAATACTGACTGGCACTGACTTGAATGAACAGTGTGTAGTGTGTTTGCTACTTTTGTGTGTGTGCCCTACCACTTGGCACTATGAAGCAGGCACAACACGATAGACAACATCACAGTGTAGTAAAACCCACACACTGCAATTAGGGATAATTATGGTTAGACCACTATCCTGTGGTTTTATTTAACATCACACAGAGAAGTAGTCTGTGCTGTAGAGTGGCATAGTGACGTCTAATGCCACACTAGTCTAGTGCCATGTGTCGCAGTAACTTCTACTGACAGTATTGAGATTATCATGATTTACATTTTATTGCCAAGACTATAGATTATATTGACATTATATCGTTAAAAAAATACTTTATAGATGATTTACTATTTATTTATTATTTAATTACATTGTCTCTTTCCTCAGGCCAACGGTTACGCTAATGTCAACATGACTCTTCAAGACCCAGAATGCAAAGCAATGGTTAACTCCACCCACTACACGCTGGAGACCCCATTGGAGGGCTGTCAGACCGCCAAGTACCCCATGCACCCCGGTCCTATGGTCCTCTACATCAACTCAGTGAGTAGCACACTTACAGTACCAAATGGTCATCTACAACAACTCATTGAAGGCATGTTTCCTGGACCCTAGCCTACCATATGTTATCATACTCCCAAATCTTGTAAAGCTTGGAAATTGAGGTTGCCCAGACCCTAATAAGCATACTCCTGGACTAAAAAGAATCTCCATTTAAAATACTTTTAGTCCAAGAGTTGACTTAGTCTGTGTCTGGGAAACTAGCCCTATATGAGTACTGTATTCACATAATTAAATAGAAGCCGCAGGAAGTAGGGGTGCTGAGGGGGCTGCCGCACCGCCTGATAAATCAACATTTCAATAAATAAATAAACCCCCCCTCCCTCCCCCCCACAAAATGTGTGAACTAGGCCTTTATTACTCCTGGATAAAAAAAAATCTATCTTCTTGGATGCAGAGATAACTTCAAATCCCTATGTTCAAAACAAATTATTCTTCATTTAGCTGTTTCGCAATACATCACAGCCCTATGTCCTTGAATGGTCCTTGTTTGTTCCATCCTACAATAAAGCATTTTAATTACTTAGGCTGCGTCCTAAATGGCACCCTATTTATTAGGCTTGGGCGGTATCCAGATTGTCATACCTTCATACCGACCTTGTGCCATCCCAGGATATTTGGTAATACCGGCACTGAACACAAGGGGAGCTATTTTCAAACCCCACTGAGCCTCTGTAATCCAAAGGTTAGCAATGCTAACAAGTACATGTAAAATACCATAGAGAGTGCTAACTACATGCTAACGAGCGCATTGCGAACATTTGATACAGTCTCTGACTTAAACTATTTGCAGGACAGACATCCCAGCTCATAAAGTTATACAAGTAATTCAAAAATGCTACTCACAGTTTGTTGCACACACAAAACACATATTAGACAGCAAGGCTCTTGATCCAGTAGGGGATTCTCAGCTGTTACAAAGCGAAGCTTGATTTCGGAAGAAGCTAACCACTTAGCTAGATAGCTAACTAGCTACTAAATTAGCAAACCAAATACACAACAGCAGAGCATTTAGCACGTTTTAGTCAGTTAACTTAATAGTTATAAAATATCTAGCTGGCAAACATTTAGTTGTGAATTCCATACTGAAACTAGATCACCTGGCGCGTGCTGCACAACAGTGAGTGACTCTGGTCTCTGGTCTCTCATCATTGTGTGCTTGTAAACAAACACCACGTGACTGGGGACTACCAGTAAGATTCATAACGTATTGCACAAGTTGATTGCAGGTATTTACTTAAAAAGTAGCCATAAATATTATAATTAAAAACAAAACTTCAAATAAATAGTTTCAATGGTATTGACGGTATTGAAAAAACAGCCTGTGGCTATTTCTAAATACCCCAGTATATGGAATATACGGTATACCGCCCAAGTCTACTATTTACTATATAGTGCACTAGGGCCTTGGTCAAAAGTAGAACACTATATAGGGAATAGGGTGCCATTTGGGATGCATCCTTAGACTAGAGACTACACTGGCTGGTCAACAAGTGTGAAATAAGCACCAGTAGGAATAAACTAAATGTCAATGGCAGTAGTTGACCTCATTTAGTCCTTGTCCTCTAGCCCTAACTCACCTCTGACCCTGTAAACGTCTGAAGTACACAGAGTGGGCTTCCAATGTTTCTTTCCTGTGGAGAAAATGAAATATATGCTTCACAGGGTTCCACCTGAGAGAGCTCTCAGCTCTGGACTGTTGAAATCTCTGGACGTTCCCACGTTTTAATTTCAGCTCATCTGTTGTAGAATGTTTTGGAAGCTAGATTCAGACCAGAGCCGCATCACTGGTGTGCTGAGTAGGGTTGCAGATGGAGGGTATATTACTGGAAACTTTAGAAGTTTACCAGTAAACTACCAGGATTTTGGTATCTTTCAAGGAGTTTATGTAATATATCACAAGACATCTAGTGGCCCTTTTGGGTACGTGTCTGTAATAATCTCTGGCCCTCTGTGTGGCCTTATCACATGTAAAATATATGAAATAATTGAATAAGATTATTAAAAAGATAATACATTAAATGACAAAGCTGTAAAACAATATTCTAAATACAAACCATCAACTTAGTGAATACCATTGGTGTTTAATATGAGTGTTTCAGCATGAAATATCCTTTATATGTTTTCAAACTTTTATTTATTTTATTATGTCAATATGTATTTGTGTCAATGTTTTGGCGTCAAACTGGTGGCAGTTATGAAAAAAGTAAATAGTTAGAAGAGTTGCAGAGTTAATTGAAAATAATGGCATTGTGGATTAGATGCTTTTGTCTTTAATTAGGCTATTTTCTCTTGGTCAATACTTATTTCCCTCATTAAAATGCAAATCAATTGATAACATTTTTGACATGGGTTTTTCTGGATTTTTTTGTTGTTATTCTGTCTCTCACTGTTCAAATAAACCTACAATTAAAATTATAGACTGATCATTTCTTTGTCAGTGGGCAAACGTACAAAATCAGCAGGGGATCAAATACTTTTTTCCCTCACTGTATATAGTGCACTGTTTTTTACCAAAGCCCTGACAAAAGTAGTGCACTATATAGGCAATATGGTGCCATTTTAGATACACCCATAAAACATAATTTGGCGCCGATAGCTCGGCACGTGTCCTGTTCACCTTGTGAATATATCTGAACTATGTTCAATGATTCAATGATCAACACCCCTGTGTGGCTGACGTACAGATTCTAAAAAGTCAAGCTGAACCTGTTCAATGTGGGTTTGTCCCAAATGGCACCTTAGCTATTCCCTTGATAGTGCACTACTTTAGAACAGGGCCCATAGGGCTTTGGTCAAAAGTTTGTGCACTATAAAGGGAATAACTGGGGTGCCATTAAGGACGCATACTGAATCTGAACTGTGTTCACTGATGTGTTCAACTCCCCTGTGGTTGACATCCAGATCCTGATAAGTCATGCTGAGCCTAAGGATGGGAATGGTGGTCCCCTGGATTACGATGATCTAGAGTCCGGAGACGTGACCTTCCCTAGGGAGACAGAGCAGCTGGAGAGGCTGGAGAGGTCTGCTTTCCTGGAGCACACCACGGGGCCTGATCACAGGTCATCCATTCTGGTAAGACATCTATAATATAAGATAATATAGATTCTATATGATTGGCTCTCTCTCGCCGGACTAGAACACAGGTCCTCCATTCTCAAATCAAATCAAATCAAATGTTATTTGTCACATGCGCCGAATACAACAGGTGGAGACCTTACTGTGAAATGCTTACTTACAAGCCCTTAACTAACAATGCAGTTTTAAGAAAATAGAGTTAAGAAAATATTTACTAAATAAACTAAAGTAAAAAAAAATATATATTACACAGTAAAATAACAATAACGAGGCTATATACAGGGGGTACCGGTACCGAGTCAATGTGCGGGGGTACAGGTTAGTCGAGGTAATTTGTACATATAGGTAGGGGTAACGTGACTATGCATAGATAATAAACAGCGAGTAGCAGCTGTGTAAAAACAAAGGGGGGTCAATGCACTAATATGTTTTGCTGCGATGTGGGGGGGCCCCCAACCAGATCTCACTTAGGGCCCCCAAAAGGCTAGAGCTGGTCCTGTAGCTACATGACTCTGTTTGTTTGTTTTTCATGCATTTGGTCTCCCTCGAACAAGAGGTTGGTTTTCAAACTCAAGGGAGTTTATCCTGGTTAATGAACCCTAAATGAAAAAGGAATTAAGAGAGTAGCATTGCATGACAGGGCCTGCCTGGGGTTGAGAGAGTTGGGAGTCAAGACCAGACCACTGATCATCAATAAATAACATAGTACCTCCGCCTGAATCCTGTCCAGATGGTTGAAACTCCATCTCCCAGAGTCCCTCAGTGCTAGTAAAGACTCATCTGGCTTCTTAGGAGGATGGAAGATTCCAACTCTCACTGTCTACTCCCCACATTATCTTTATGTCTTGAACTTCTTCTGACCTGAACGTTTTGGGAAATCTGCCATCACGCTTTCCCTTTCATCTACAAAGTCTCTTTCCTTTCTCTCTCTGTGTCGCTATAGCCATACTCTTTACCCATGCACACTCTTCCTCTCTCCTCTTTGTCTCTCTCTTTCATTCCCTTCCTTCTGCCCGAGTGGCGCAGCGGTCTAAGGCACTGCATCTCAGTGCTAGAGGCGTCACTACAGACCCTGGTTCGATTCCAGGCTGTATCACAACCGGCCGTGATTGGGAGTCCCATAGGGTGGTCCCCAATTGGCCCAGCGTCGTCCAGGTTTGGCCGGGGTAGGCCGTCATTGTAAATAAGAATTTGTTCTTAACTGACTTGCCTAGTTAAATAAAGGTTAAATAAAATAAAAAATATCTCTGTATCCTTCAGTGATATTGCTGTGATGAAACACTTGACACACTCCTGGCCATGAAGGCCAGGTGGTGTGAGGGCCAGGGTGAGGACCAGGGGGGTGGTGAGGGTCAGGGTGAGGGTGAGGTTGAGGACCAGGGTAATGGCCAGAGTGAGGGCCAGGGTATGTTAGAACCATGATTATGTTGTGATTGGCTCTTCTCTCCTTCACCCCTCCAATTCCTGTTTTGATTGGCTCTTCTCTTGCCCCCCTCCCCCAGTTCAACTGTTTGGATTGGCTCTTCTCTCCTTCTCCGTCCAGTTCAACTGTTTTGACTGGCTTTCTCTCCTTCTCTCTCCCCCCTCTCTCCAGTTCAACTGCACCTACAGGAAGAACCAGGACACCCTAGGAGGATCAGGATCATCAGGATCGTTCCCCCGTATTGCCCCGGCTGCGAAGGAACCGCTCAGCACCGATGTCATGTTCAACATGGAGCTGTACAACACCCATCTCTTCCGTTATCCGTCTACCCAGGCCTTCCACACCGTCTCCAAAAATAAACAGGTCTTCGTAGAGGTAAACGAAGCAGTGAAATACTATAAACTGTACTAAATATATTTAAGCAGTACATTGTGTCGGTTGTATTTTTAGCCTGGGTGTGATTCGCTCAGATGAATATAATTAGTAGGCTAGTATCCAGATGTTAGGACATGTGGGTTGTTGGAGCAATTTCACAAGAGCCAGGATTGTCTGTATGTGTGTGTGTGTGTATATGTATGTGTCTCTGTCTCTGTCTCTCTAAATATGACGCCTGTCAAAACAACAGTGAGGACTGTTCTGTGTGTACACTGGTCTAGCTTCCACAGGGTCCGTTGATATTTGGTCTGGGTCCGAAGGATATATAGTTAACATATCCTCTTTCTGTTGTTAGCTACCCCTCACAGCCATCATCTCTGTCTCAAGTGTCCTGGCACATACTGTATGGCATTTAGAATTCTCCCCAGAGACCTTAACTTCTATTTATTCTGTCTGGCTAGTCCAGAATGCACCTTGCTAATAGCACTGAAAAGTAATTACTAAGAAGGTCCTATCAGGAGGTTGTGTAAGATAAGTTAGAGATCCACACAGTGAGGCTCTTTGAAGTGTTGATTTATGGAGGTATCTGAGGAGGACAGCTGCTCTGACAGTGTGGCCTCAGAGAGCCAGCAGCAACAAGTCACAAAGAGCTCTGTGTGTGGGGCCATGGGGCCTAGTCCTTAACCCCTCTCTAGCCCTTTCTCTCCCACCTCCACACCTCTCACACTGGGCTGAGATCTGCCATGCCATGCCCTGCCTTGGCCCCTGAGGCTACGGCCCAAACTAAGCTGTATAGGAAACTGCTGTTGTGCATCAAGTGTGTCATAACTTGTGTTACTCATAGGTCAGGTCACAGGCTGCATGTACAGTGCTCACTGGGTTTTCACTAGTCCCTGCCAACCATGAAATCTGTCCTTTGAACGCGGTGTGCGGGCGTGCCTGTGTGCGTGTTTGTGTGTCCGTGCCTGCGTGCATACATGTGTGCTTTTGACTGGGCAAGCTTTTTGACAACCTTGGAATGTCGATGGCACAGCCTGAAAACAGTAAAACACATGTTGGTTTTTCAGAGAAAAACGAGAGAGAAAGCAGCAGAGGGATAATAAGTCATGATGCGTCCCAAATGGCACCCTATTCCAGGGCCCATAGGTTTCTGGTCAAAAGTAGTGCACTATATGGGGAATAGGGTGCCATTTGGGACGCATCCCATAACTCAGGGAAATGCCTTGTGGTCTGCTGAAGGAAAGATCCTCTTTAAACGTTTGAAGGGACTGAAATCCACTTCAGGATTTGTGATTATTGGACCTGATAGCACTCTGATAGTGTTCCTTTAGCTTGTTCTCTGTGTTAAAACAAATAGTCAGCTCCTGGACTGACAGAGAGTGTACAGACATTTGCCAAGATGGTGTTCCTCACAAGACTTTGCAGACCGAAACAGATAGTTTGTCAATTCGACGACGTCAATGAGAGGATTCGTTAATAAAATCATTGGACATCTTTAGAGGCTGTATCAATCATATAACCTCCACTCATTGCTTACACATTATTAACTGTAAAATATTTTGGGACTTGAGTTGATTGTTTTTGTGAAAAATGACACAATGTTCCCTGTGTATTTAATACAAAAATCTTTCATCTTGATTTTCATGTTTTTTTTAAACTTTCTCCTGTCAGTGTAGTGGAGCCTTCAAAGTCGACCCAGATCTTGGCTTCATGATCCAGACCTGCTTCATCTCTGCCAACTCCAACCCCAACATCGCTTCAGACTACACACTTATCGAGAATATCTGCCCTAGGGACGAAACGGTCAAATACTACCCTCAGAGAGACCTCCCTATCCCCCACCCCCAGACCGATAGGAAGAGGTTCAGCTTCACCTTCAACTCACACTTCAATGAATCGTTGCTCTTCCTGCACTGTGAGATGTCCCTCTGCTCTAAGAGACCCCACAATAACCAGGGACTGGCAATGGTATGTTTTCATTTGTTTTCCGTATTTGTATTATTTCTTGACTTACTTGACGCCCTTGGCTCCTATAGTCCCAGTCGGTATTAGATAGAACGTCACGGCCCCGCTCGCCTGTGGGGAAAACAACCTGTGGTTACTTAGGTTACCCCATTGTCTCACAGAATGCACATTTATTGTTGTCTACTTGTTTTAGTCAATTACAAAACTACAGTTAAGAAAGGTACAACGTCTAAAGATTGCTTTTCAATGTTGCCTGCTCCCGAGCTTTCTCACTATTTAGAAAAATGTAATATTGTAGGGCTTCCCTCATGCCCTTTTTCATCAAGGTGCTAGGAGCCACGTGAGTGAGTGTTAGCTAGCTACTGACTGGAACATTAAGCTAGCCAAGACCAACTACACAAACAAACAGACTATACAGCAACAAGAAGTAAGTGGAGTTACAAACAGACTAAACAAGTTAAATGTCTTACCTGTAATTAAATGTTTTCCACACACATACAGTGCCTTCAGGAAGTATTCATACCCCTTGACTTATTCCACATTTTGTTGTCTTACAGCCTGAATTCAAAAAGGATTACATAGATTTTTTTTCTACACACAATACCCCATAATGACAGTGTTCTTAGAGATCTTTGCACATTTATTGAAAATTAAATACAGAAATATATAATTTAAATAAGTATTCACACCCCTGAGTCAATGCATGTTAGAATCACCTTTGGCAGCAAATACAGCTGTGAGTCTTTCTGGGTAAGTCTCTAAGAACTTTGCACACCTGGTTTCCCTCAACGTGATCAAGACAAAGGAGATGATCGTGGACTACAGGAAAAAAAAGAGGACTGAGCACGCCCCCATTCTCATCGACGGGGCTGTAGTGGAACAGGTTGAGAGCTTCAAGTTCCTTGGTGTCCACATCACCAACTAACTATCATGGTCCAAACACACCAAGACCGTCATGAAGAGGGCACGACAAAGCCTATTCCCCCTCAGGAGACTGAAAAGATTTGGCATGGGTCCTCAGATCCTCAAAAAGTTATACAGCTGCACCATCGAGAGTATCCTGACTGGTTGCATCACTGCCTGGTATGGCAACTGCTCGGCCTCCGACCGCAAGGCACTACAGAGGGTAGAGCGTACGGCACAGTACATCACTGGGGCCAAGCTCCCTGCCATCCAGGACCTCTATACCAGGCGGTGTCAGAGGAAGGCCCTAAAACGTATCAAAGACTCCAGCCAACCTAGTCATAGACTGTTCTCTCTGTTACCGCATGGCAAGCGGTACCGGAGCGCTAAGTCTAGGTCCAAAAGGCTTCTTAACAGCTTCTACCCCAAAGCCATAAGACTCCTGAACAGCTAATCATGGCTACCCGGACTATTTGCAAGCTCTGTCAAGTTGGTTGTTGTTCATTGCTAGACAGCCATGTTCAAGGCTAGCCCTAAATGTTCAAGCCTATTTCCGTCAAAACTGTAACTAGGCCACTCAGGAACATTCAATGTCGTCTTGGTAAGCAACTCCAGTGTATATTTGGCTTTATGTTTTAGGTTATTGTCCTGCTGAAAGGTGCAATTTTCTCCCAGTGTCTGTTGAAAAGCAGACTGAACCAGGTTTTCCTCTAGGATTTTGCCTGTGCTTAGCTCTATGGCGTTTATAAAAAATAAATTAAACTCCATAGTCCTTGCCAATGACAAGCATACCCTTAACATGATGCAGCCACCACCATGCTTGAAAATATGAAGAGTGTTACTTAGTGATGTGTTGTGTTGGATTTGCCCCAAACATAAAACTTTGTGTATTTAGGACATAAAGTAATGTATTTATTTTTTATTTAGGGGGTAGGTCAGCTTTAATATTACAGATGGATTGTAGCTTCCATCAATGTAATTGTCAGCATCATTTCCAATCCCCCATATTATTTATATATATATATATATATATATATATATATATATATATATATATATATATATATATATATACACACACAGTGGGGAGAACAAGTATTTGATACACTGCCGATTTTGCAGGTTTTCCTACTTACAAAGCATGTAGAGGTCTGTATTTCTTATCATAGGTACACGTCAACTGTGAGAGACGGAATCTAAAACAAAAATCCAGAAAATCACATTGTATGATTTTTAAGTAATTAATTTGCATTTTATTGCATGACATAAGTATTTGATCACCTACCAACCAGTAAGAATTCCGGCTCTCACAGACCTGTTAGTTTTTCTTTAAGAAGCCCTCCTGTTCTCCCTCATTACCTGTATTAACTGCACCTATTTGAACTCGTTACCTGTATAAAAGACACCTGTCCACACACTCAATCAAACAGACTCCAACCTCTCCACAATGGCCAAGACCAGAGAGCTGCGTAAGGACATCAGGGAAAAAATTGTAGACCTGCACAAGGCTGGGATGGGCTACAGGGCAATAGGCAAGCAGCTTGTTGAGAAGGCAACAACTGTTGGCGCAATTATTAGAAAATGGAAGAAGTTCAAGATGACGGTCAATCACCCTCGGTCTGGGGCTCCATGCAAGATCTCACCTCGTGGGGCATCAATGATCATGAGGAAGGTGAGGGATCAGCCCAGAACTACACGGCAGGACCTGGTCAATGACCTGAAGAGAGCTGGGACCACAGTCTCAAAGAAAACCATTAATAACACACTACGCCGTCATGGATTAAAGTCCTGCAGCGCACACAAGGTCCCCCTGCTCAAGCCAGCGCATGTCCAGGCCCATCTGAAGTTTGCCAATGACCATCTGGATGATCCAGAGGAGGAATGGGAGAAGGTCATGTGGTCTGATGAGACAAAAATATAGCTTTTTGGTCTAAACTCCACTCCGTGTTTGGAGGAAGAAGAAGGATGAGTACAACCCCAAGAACACCATCCCAACCGTGAAGCATGGAGGTAGAAACATCATTATTTGGGGATGCTTTTCTGCAAAGGGGACAGGATGACTGCACCGTATTGAAGGATGGATGGGGCCATGTATCGCGAGATCTTGGCCAACAACCTCCTTCCCTCAGTAAGAGCATTGAAGATGGGTTGTGGCTGGGTCTTCCAGCATGACAATGACCCGAAACACACAGCCAGGGCAACTAAGGAGTGGCTCCGTAAGAAGCATCTCAAGGTCCTGGAGTGGCCTAGCCAGTCTCCAGACCTGAACCCAATAGAACATCTTTGGCGGGAGCTGAAAGTCTGTATTGCCCAGCGACAGCCCCGAAACCTGAAGGATCTGGAGAAGGTCTGTATGGAGGAGTGGGCCAAAATCCCTGCTGCAGTGTGTGCAAACCTGGTCAAGACCTACAGGAAACGTGTGATCTCTGTAATTGCAAGCAAAGCTTTCCCTTATCCTACTTATAAAGCATGTAGTGGTCTGTAATTTTTATCATAGGTACACTTCAACGGTGAGAGACGGAATCTAAAACAAAAATCCAGAAAATCACATTGTATGATTCTTAAGTAATTAATTTGCATTTTATTTTATGACATAAGTATTTTATACATAAGAAAAGCAGAACTTAATATTTGATACAGAAACCTTTGTTTGCAATTACAGAGATCATACGTTTCCTGTAGGTCTTGACTAGGTTTGCATACACTGCAGCAGGGATTTTGGCCCACTCCTCCATACAGACCTTCTCCAGATCCTTCAGGTTTCGGGGCTGTCACTGGGCAATACGGACTTTCAGCTCCCTCCAAAGATTTTCAATTGGGTTCAGGTCTGGAGACTGGCTAGGCCACTCCAGGACCTTGAGATGCTTCTTACAGAGCCACTCCTTAGTTGCCCTGGCTGTGTGTTTCGGGTCGTTGTCATGCTGGAAGACAAAGCCACCATCCATCTTCAATGCTCTTACTAAGGGAAGGAGGTTGTTGGCCAAGATCTCGCGATACATGGCCCATCCATCCTCCCCTCAATACGGTGCAGTCGTCCTGTCCCCTTTTGCAGAAAAGCATCCCCAAAGAATTATGTTTACACCTCCATGCTTCACGGTTGGGATGGTGTTCTTAGGGTTGTACACATCCTTCTTCTTCCTCCAAACACGGCGAGTGGAGTTTAGACCAAAAAGCTCTATTTTTGTCTCATCAGACCACATGACCTTCTCCCATTCTTCCTCTGGATCATCCAGATGGTCATTGGCAAACTTCAGACGGGCCTGGTCATGCGCTGGCTTGAGCAGGGGGACCTTGCGTGCGCTGCAGGATATTAATCCATGACGGCGTAGTGTGTTACTAATGGTTTTCTTTGAGACTGTGGTCCCAGCTCTCTTCAGGTCATTGACCAGGTCCTGCCGTGTAGTTCTGGGCTGATCCCTCACCTTCCTCATGATCATTGATGCCCCACGAGGTGAGATCTTGCATGGAGCCCCAGACCGAGGGTGATTGACCGTCATCTTGAACTTCTTCCATTTTCTAATAATTGCGCCAACTGTTGTTGCATTCTCACCAAGCTGCTTGCCTATTGTCCTGTAGCCCATCCCAGCCTTGTGCAGGTCTACAATTTTATCCCTGATGTCCTTACACAGCTCTCTGGTCTTGGCCATTGTGGAGAGGTTGGAGTCTGTTTGATTGAGTGCGTGGACAGGTGTCTTTTATACATGTAACGAGTTCAAACAGGTGCAGTTAATACAGGTAATGAGTGGAGAACAGGAGGGCTTCTTAAAGAAAAATGAATAGGTCTGTGAGAGCCGGAATTCTTACTGGTTGGTAGGTGATCAAATACTTATGTCATGCAATAAAATGCAAATTAATTACTTAAAAATCATACAATGTGATTTTCTGGATTTTTGTTTTATATTCCGTCTCTCACAGTTGAAGTGTACCTATGATAAAAATACAGACCTCTACATGCTTTGTAAGTAGGAAAACCTGCAAAATCGGCAGTGTATCAAATACTTGTTCTCCCCACTGTATATATATATATATATATATATATATATATATATACACTACCGTTCAAAAGTTAAGGTTCACTTAGAAATGTCCTTGTTTTCGAAAGAATAACAATTATTGTGTCCATTAAAATAACATCAAATTGATCAGAAATACAGTGTAGACATTGTTAATGTTGTAAATGGCTATTGTAGCTGGAAACGGCAGATTTTTAATGGAATATCTACATAGGTGTACAGAGGCCCATTATCAGCAACCATCAGTCCTGTGTTCCAATGACACGTTGTGTTTGCTAATCCAAGTTTATCATTTTAAAAGGCTAATTGATCATTAGAAAACCCTTTTGCAATTATGTTAGCACAGCTGAAAACTGTTTAAAGAAGCAATAAAACTGGCCTTCTTGAGACTAGTTGAGTATCTGGAGCATCAGCAGTTGTTGGGTTCGATTACCGGCTCAAAATGGCCAGAAACAAATAACTTTCTTCTGAAACTCATCAGTCTATTCTTGTTCTGAGAAATGAAGGCTATTCCATGCGAGAAATTGCCAAGAAACTGAAGATCTCATACAACGCTGTGTACTACTCCCTTCAAAGAACAGCGCAAACTGGCTCTAACCAGAATAGAAAGAGGAGTGGGAGGCCCCGGTGCACAACTGAGCAAAAGGACAAATACATTAGAGTGTCTAGTTTGAGAAACAGGTGCCTCACAGGTCCTCAACTGTCAGCTTCATTAAATAGTACCCACAAAACACCAGTCTCAACGTCAACAGTGAAGAGGTGACTCCGGGAAGCCATATCTCAGACTGCCCATCTTAATCTTTTCTTTTTATTGGCCAGTCTGAGATATGGGTTTTTATATATAATGCTATATATAATCTTTAAAAATATATATTTTCCTTTATTATTTTCCCCTAACCCTACCACCCCTTCCCTAATTTGAGTAAACTAATGGACAACAACACTTAGGCTTCTACTTCCAGCTTATACATACTACTGTGTATTCATTTTATGGACACAATGTATTTTACAATAGTTATCTTTTGTTTGTTTTTAATACCATCCTTCAGTTACCCTCAACCTCTCCCATCTATCTCTGAAGACCATCCAGTTTGATTTCTATTTGCCATATATTTTTAACTGTGCTGTTTCACAAAAGTTCTGAACCTATATACATTTTATGGACACAGTATATTTTACTTTAGTTATCTTAATGTTTTTAGTCCCACTCTTCAGCTCCACTCAACCCCTCCCATCTATCTTTTAACACCATCCTTTTTTTATTTATATTTGCCATATATTTTTCAACTGTGCTGTGATGTTTCACAAAAGTTCTGAACCTTTCTATTCTCATAGTTTCTACAGATTGTAAATGAAATATATATATTTTTGCTAAAAGTATTATAATATTATTGATCGATTGACTATGACTTTTTAAATCAACCAGCAGTGCTATTTGCAGAGTTGGCTCCAGGTAAATGTTGCAATTCTTCAGCCATTCCTGGGCCTGCGACCAAAAACAAGCTACATATGGACAGTACCAAAACAAATGATGATTATGTCTCTTCGCAACAACATTTGCAGAGCTGGGATGGTTGTATCCCCCATATATATATAACATTCTATTGGTTTCAAAAATTTTGTATAATAATTGAAATTGAAAAATTCTACTTTTTGAATCCGGCGTCTTTTTGCGTATTAGTTCATAAACCATGTGCCATGGAATCGGTACATAAAAAATCTCTTCCCAACTATTTTGTAATCTATATGGTACAGCTGTCAATTTTTTGGTCCTTAAATGAAACTGGTATACTTTTTTTCATCACAATGTTGGTCTTTAATGCAGGGCCGACAGACAAGTTCCTTACTCTTTCCCCATTCCACTTGCCTCTTCCATTTTTGTGTTAATGCTGCAATTAGTTGGTTGTAATTTGGGTAGAGCAGACGTTTCCATATATTTTTGTTAGCTGCATGTGTGACATAACTCCACCAGTCCTGGTAAATATATAATTTTTTTAAACATTTTTTTCAAAAATTAGTATATTTGAGTTTAACCATGATATTTGTTGTATTACTTGTTCTGTCTTTTCTGGTGTATTAAACTGAAATTGCAACCAATTTAGAAATATTTTTGAGATGATTTCATTTTCAAATAACCAAAAGTGAGAGGTTGTAATCTGATTAAAGGGGAAAAGGCCATTCTTGAACATGGGGTGAGACATTCTTACTAATCTGCTATAGGAACCAGTTTGGATTTAAGTATAACTTTTGTATTACTGAATCCTTTAGTGAGAGGTCTAATTCTTTCATATTTAATTATTTCTGCCCTCCGAATTCATTTTCATTATATAAATAGGCCCGTTTAATTTTGTCTGGCTTGCCGTTCCAAATAAAATAAAATATATTTTGCTCATATAGTTTAAAAAACAGGTCGCTAGGTGTAGGCAAGGCCATAAGCAAATAGGTCAACTGGAATATGACTAAAGCGTTAATCAGGGTGATTTTTCAACAAAAAGACAGGTATTTTCCTTTCCATGATAGCAAGATCTTATCTATTTTTGCTAACTTTCTATTAAAATGTATTGTAGTGAGAAAATTTCTTTCTTTTGGAATATGAATACCGAGTATGTCCATAAAGTAACATATTTTGCGTTGTTTTCTTTCAGTTTTACTTCAGTGCCTTATTGCAAACAGGATGCATGTTTTGGAATAATTGTATTCTGTACAGGCTTCCTTCTTTTCACTCTGTCATTTAGGTTAGCATTGTGGATTAACTACAATGTTATTGATCCATCCTCAGTTTTCTCCTATCACAGCAATTAAACTCTGTCACCAAATCCCTGATTGTGCAACTGAGTTAGGAAGGACGCCTGTATCTTTGTAGTGACTCGGTGTACCATCCAAAGTGTAATTAATAACTTCACCATGCTCAAAGGGATATTCAATGTCTTTTTTATTTTTTTTATTTTTTACCCATCTACCAATAGGTACCCTTCTTTGCGAGGCACTGGAAAGCCCTCCCTGGTCTTTGTGGTTGAATCTGTGTTTGAAATTCACTGCTCGACTGAGGGACCTTACAGATAATTGTATGTGTGGGGTACAGAGATGAGGTAGTCATTAATAATCATGTTAAACACTATTATTGCACACAGAGTGAGTGCAACTTATTATGTGACTTGTTAAGCACATTTTTACTCCTAAACTTATTTAGGCTTGCCATAACAAACATTTTTTATAAATTTGTAAAAAATCTCTATTTAATCCATTTTAAATTCAGGCTGTAACACAACAAAATGTGGAAAACTTTCTGAAGGCAATGTAGCTACAGGTAGTCTACTTGGACACCGGTTCCCCACATCTCCCACTGTCCCACGCTGAATAGCCTGAAGCCACAGGGCTCTTCTCACAGGCTCTATTTCCCTACGTGGGAGCATTGTAAACCATTGGTTGTGATTTGTGATCTGGTTACATGTACAGTTGAAGTTGTAAGTTTACATACACTTAGGTTTGAGTCATTAAAACTCGTTTTTCAACCACTCCACAAATTTCTTGTTAACAAACTATAGTTTTGGCAAGTCGGTTAGGACATCTACTTTGTGCATGACACAAGTCATCTTCCCAACAATTGTTTACAGACAGATTATTTCACTTATAATTCACTGTATCACAATTCCAGTGGGTCAGAAGTTTACATACACTAAGTTGATTGTGTCTTTAAACAGCTTGGAAAATGCCAGAAAATGATGTAATGGCTGTAGAAGCTTCTGATAGGCTAATTGACATCATTTGAGTCAATTGGAGGTGTACCTGTGGATGTATTTCAAGGCCTACCTTCAAACTCAGTGCCCCTCTGCTTGACATCATGGGAAAATCAAAAGAAATCAGCCAAGACCTCAGAAATAAAATTGTAGACCTCCACAAGTCTGGTTCATCCTTGGGAGCAATTTCCAAATGCCTGAAGGTACCACGTTAATCTGTACAAACAATAGTGCGCAAGTATAAACACCATGGGACCACGCAGCCGTCATACCGCTCAGGAAGGAGACGCGTTCTGTCTCCTAGAGATGAAGGTACTTTGGTGTGAAAAGTGCAAATAAATCCCAGAACAACAGCAAAGGACCTTGTAAAGATGCTAGAGGAAACAGGTACAAAAGTATCTATATCCACAGTAAAACGAGACCTATATCGACATAACCTGATAGGCCGCTCAACAAGGAAGAAGCCACTGCTCCAAAACCGCCATAAAAAAGCCAGACTATGGTTTGCAACTGCACATGGGGACAAAGATTGTACTTTTTGGAGAAATGTCCTCTGGTCTGATGAAACAAAAATAGAACTGTTTGGCCATAATGACCATCGTTATGTTTGGAGGAAAAAGGGGGTGGCTTGCAAGCCAAAGAACACCATCCAACCGTGAAGCACGGGGGTAGCAGCATCATGCTGTGGTGGTGCTTTGCTGCAGGAGGGACTGGTGCACTTCACAAAATAGATGGCATCATGAGGAAGGAAAATTATGTGGATATATTGAAGCAACATCTCAAGACATCAGTCAGGACGTTAAAGCTTAGTCGCAAATGTGTCTTCCAAATGGACAATGACCCCAAGCATACTTCCAAAGCCCTGACCTCAATCCTATAGAACATTTGTGGGCAGAACTGAAAAAGCGTGTGCGAGCAAGGAGGCCTACAAACCTGACTCAGTTACACCATCTCTGTCAGGAGGAATGGGCCAAAATTCACCCAACTTATTGTGGGAAGCTTGTGGAAGGCTACCCGAAACGTTTGACCCAAGTTAAACAATTTAAAGGCAATGCTACCAAATACTAATTGAGTGTATGTAAACTTCTGACCCACTGGGAATGTGATGAAATAAATAAAAGCTGAAATAAATCATTCTCTCTACTATTATTCTGACATTTCACATTCTTAAAATAAAGTGGTGATCCTAACTGACCTAAGACAGGGAATTTTTACTAGGATTAAATGTCAGGAATTGTGAAAAACTGAGTTTAAATGTATTTGGCTAAGGTGTATGTAAACTTCCGACTTCAACTGTACATTGAATGTTTGTTTTCCCCAATTTGTGGGCATGGCCGAGGGGAATTTTTTATTATGATGTAATTGTCCACTAGGAGTAAACTGCAAGGAGCATAAGCCATTGATGAATGACCTCTATCTCACTCAGTTCGGTATTTAGAGATGCAGTATGAAGAGTTGTAGAGGTCGGCCCAGGAATTGAACCCTGTTCTTTCACGGGGCATGTGTAGTCCAGAGCCCGGCTGTGCCACTGCTAGACCAAACTCCTGCATTGCCATTGGTACATATTGTAGCATCTACGTCTTTCAAAGCCCTACATGCAGTAACCCAGACTTAACTGGCATGACCTGAATCTGTGGTCTATGCAATGATTCATACATTTCATGGTAGTTTGAAGAGCACTCAGCGTAAGTTACGTTGTGTTTACAGTGTGGCTGGGCAGTCCAGCCATTCAGAAGGTCTGTGCTCCAGTTTGCAGACTTGGCATGAGTTAGGCCTGCTGCACCATCTGTCAGTCTCAATCCATTCTGAACCAGAGCAGGAAGCATACATCTACTTCAGGTTTCCTAAGTAACCATCTGTAGAACCAAAACAAGCTGTCAGCTCAAGTGTCATTTTCACTTTACCCTCTCCTCACTGTACCAGAATCCCCCTCTCTCTCTTACCTTTAGCCCCCCCCCCTCTCTTTCTTTCTCTCTCTCTCTCTCTCTCTCTCTCTCTCTCTCTCTCTCTCTCTCTCTCTCTCTCTCTCTCTCTCTCTCTCTCTCTCTCTCTCTCTCTCTCTCTCTCTCTCTCTCTGTCTCTCCCTCCATCTCTCCCTCCATCTCTGCTAAGTCATTGCACTTTCATAACCTTTTCCAAGCAGTTCTTTCTGCTCAGTGCTCACCCAGCCGCCCTCTATTTGGGTCTCAGAGGGTATTTTACATTAAAATGTCCTGACAGAGTCAGGCTGGGGCTCCAAGCTGACTCACGCCAGAGCAGCGCTGCAGCTGATTATTTACATTATGGTTAGGATAGGGATCAGGGGAAGGAACATGAGTTTTGACCAGGTATGATTTCCTGGAAAATGATATGTGTGGTCAAAGATCAAAAGGGATGTATTGGTTGGTCTTATAAACTGCTTTTGTCATATGAATGAAAAGCATGTAACAGTCTCATGGCTGATAAATCATACAAAAAACATTTTATTTTAATAGGAAACTCCATGTGTTATGTAACATATGAAATTCATAAAATGTTAATTAAAGTAATATATGAAATATATTCACATGGTATATGAAATCCAAGGCTGAATTATCTTGGATTTCTCAGTGTTCTTATTGTGATTGTGTTTCTCTCCATGCAGTGTATCCAACCGGACGAGGCGTGTACGTCTGTCAACGGAGAGATCATCCTAGCCATGATGATGAACACCAAGACTTCTACCAAGACCCTAGTGGTGGTGGAAGAACGTGACACAGAGGAGGAGGAACCAGGTGAGTGGACTAATAACGCTAACGTACTGTACAGTCCTCATAACCAATGTAATCTCTATGATGAACCAGCTTATCCAAAATATATGAGGAAGATGGCATATACGAACTACTTCAAAGTACTCATTCCATCTTTCCCTCCTTCCCTTCTTCCCTCCCTCCCTATACATCAGAGACAGCCTAATCTTACTGTAGTCTCGCGAGACATACTGGAAGTCTTGTGCTGGCTGGCTAACATTTATATAAATGTCTGTGGAGAGAGACTAGTCTAACTGAGACATACTGTATGCGCAGCCTGCTGAACTAAGACACATGTAGAGAGCTGAACCAGTTGGCCAGAGGAGACAGAACTGTGTTGAAGGTCATTGAAGAAGGACAGGAAGACAGAGAGAGTAAATCAGAGAACAGTCTGGGTGGCAGGAAGGACGTCCCAGAGAAAACCAACCTCAGTTCTGCAGAAGGAGAGGAGTCACATTGCAGAGCACATCTCATCCTCCCTCCATCCCCCTGCCTCCCTGCATCTGGAGTTTATTAGCTTGTGGTGGGAGTGTGTGTGTGTGTGTGTGCATGTGTGTGTGTGTGTGCATGGGCGTGTGTGTGTGTGTGTGTGTGTGTGTGTGTGTGTGTGTGTGTGTGTGTGAGAGAGAGAGGTTGATTGGAGCATTGGAGCATAGCTGGGGTATGGGTGGCTTGCTGCTAGCGCTGAGGCCCCAGCCCAGTTCTACCACAGTTCTACCAAGCAGTACTGTGCGAAAGGAGTGGAAAAAGACGAGTCATCCACATCCATCCTGCACGGAGCTCCAGTTGTTTTCACTTAGAACCTTCTCTGTGGCCTCCCCTTCCCAGTAAAGAAAGGAGGGAGAAGTGGTCTTCTCGCTAGGTTTGGGAGAGTATCCAGAGCTTGAGGCCCCCTCATCGCTGCATTAGCAAATCGCACATTCACTCACTCAGTCAGTCAGTTGTTCTCCTCTCTGGGGCTCAGAGGGCTGGGAGTGTGTGTGTGTGTGTGTGTGATCAGAGAGAGGATGGGGCAGACTGGGGAGGCCCCGGGACCACGGAGGCCCGGGGGTGTCCTACATCACATTATACTCATTATGATCTAGATGGGACTGTTTTCACTGCCAGGGCTTTTCCAATCAGCATCCCCCTATGGGGTGATTACATCAACAAGTGGACTGTGGTCAGTGGGTGGGAAGAGTAAACCCCTATTGACTCACAAGTTGCGTCCCAAATGGCACCATATTCCCTATGGGCCCTGGTAAAAGTAGTGCACTATAAAGGGAATAGGCTGCCATTTAGGACGCAATACTTGTCTTACATGTCTAATCATACTATGTTAATCACTAAGGGCTGGCATTGTGCCCAGAGCAAATGAAGCATGGCAAACAGTAATGGGGACCTGGGGAGTGTTTACTACACTTGATTTGGCCTGTGTTAATAAATGAGCACCATGCCACTGCAGGGCCTAAACATTGGGTACAGACTCAGGCTGCATCAGAATCGGCACCCTATTCCCTATATAGTGCACTACTTTTTACCAGAGTCCTAAGGGAATAGGGTGCCACTTGATTTGACTGTGAGCACCACTCCTCTGCGGGTCTGAATATTGGGCTCAGCCTGAGATGTTGTAATCAAGGGATATGTCTTTCATTGATGATGTTTGGAAATAAAGAACCTCAACAACCTCAGCTGCTTTTAGCTATTGGTGATCAGAGACCCAGAAGGATGGAGTAATCACCCAAGTGGGCTGTGAGTATACAGTATATGCCAAACCTAGCCTACTGTAACCAAGCCAACCCTGGCAGTGGGCAGTGGTGTGTTGTGTTCCTGCCAATACCAGTACGTATTCCAGGCAGGGCTGTGGATTCATTTCCCGTGGCAAAGGGAGATTAAGTAAGCACAGATACGCCATAAACCCTAATGAAAAATATTGCTTGGCTCAGATACCATGCTTTTAATACAAAGGCATCTCTTATGCTGAGATGGCAAAGACAACAAGCAGTCATTTCAAGCAACCTGAGTCCTGTACTGGACAGTATCCCAACGAGTTCAGCTTGATCTCCAAATCAAAGAGGGTCGTTTGTAGGCAGTTTGGTGCACGGAAAAACATAACAGCCTCAAAGCTCAACCATCAAAGTTAGATGTACTGCCTCACAAGATAAATAAATTGTCACCCTTTTTGCTGAACTGTGAACTGTAAGGAAAACTCAACAGAAGGGACAGTAGTAATGTTGAGTACTGGTAAGATCGTTCAGCTATCAAAAGCAGTCTCTGCACACTTGAAGCTTAGCAGGTTCAGTGCTAAGCTTCAGATGCAAGTTATAATGTGCTAAGCTTTCAGTCAACAACCAACTTCGTCAGAGCACCGCCATTTTGTATCCCTATGCTTTTCTTTTGAAGTGGACTTGTTTACAGTACAGTAATTATACAACACATAAAACTTTCTAACTGAATTCCTGTTAGCTGACTGACTGCCTGTAAGTTGTGCAACCAAGTCAACTGGCGTATGGTTTATCTGAGTACAGGCCTCAGATGTCAAGGATCTCACATGGACTCCATTAGTCATTTCTACACACTTTGGGGATGTGGGTTAGAGGTCAAGGGTCAGAGGTTAAGAGAAACAAGGCACCATGCCACTAAAGGAGTGTTCTTCTGTTCTATTATGTGAACAGCAAATTCTGGGCAAACAAATTACGTTGACTCTATTGAGGTGCTATCGGTTCAAGGTCAACTGTGCCTAGAGCATACGGAGATGAGAACATCGCCTTGCCTTGCCTTTAGTGTACTCTCTCTCTTTCTCTCTCCCTCCCTCTCACACACGTAGCACAGCTGAGATCTTTGTGAAATCTGAATAAGTACGAAGAACAAAGCTTTGCTTCTTACATGGAGAATGGTTGGACCTTAGGGTCTCTTTCATACTGTTGGCAGATGTGCTAGTTGGAAAGTTGGTCTGGGAGGAAGACCCAGGGATAGCTGACTCAACCATCTTTGTTAGAGCACATGGGCAGGCGAGGCTAGGTGGGAACAGGGCAGGGACCCTTACACAAAACCTCAGAGCTGTGACCCATACTCAGAACCTCAGCCGGCCCAAAACCCCAACAGCAACCCAGAGGTGAGGCTTCCCAATCATAGTCTGACCAGGCTTGGAAAGTTATTCTGCTACAGTCTTTTCATACTTCATAAACTACAACTGTACTGTAAAACTAATTTCCACAGTGTCCTAGTTTTGTTGGCCTCATCTTGTCTTCGGCTCCTCTATCCTCTCCTCTGACCTGGAACTCGTTGGGCGTCTCTGATTGTTGACGGGTCAGCTTTTCATTCTCTTTATAACGAGCCAAAGGAACAGATAAGACTGGAGAGGTGGAGCAGTGGGAGGGAGGGATGATGGGAGGGTGGGATGATGGAGGGGAGGGATTGAGAGATGGAGCGGGACAGTCACCTGAGTGGTCTGGAGGGGAGGGATTGAGAGATGGAGCGTGACAGTCACTGAGTGGTCTGGAGGGGAGGGATTGAGAGATGGAGCGGGACAGTCACTGAGTGGTCTGGAGGGGAGGGATTGAGAGATGGAGTGGGACAGTCACTGAGTGGTCTGGAGGGGAGGGACTAAGAGATGGAGCGGGACAGTCACTGAGTGGTCTGGAGGGGAGGGATTGAGAGATGGAGCGGGACAGTCACTGAGTGGTCTGGAGGGGAGGGATTGAGAGATGGAGCGGGTCAGTCACTGAGTGGTCTGGAGGGGAGGGATTGAGAGATGGAGCGGGACAGTCACTGAGTGGTCTGGAGGGGAGGGACTGAGAGATGGAGTGGGACAGTCACTGAGTGGTCTGGAGGGGAGGGATTGAGAGATGGAGCGGGACAGTCACTGAGTGGTCTGGAGGGGAGGGATTGAGAGATGGAGCGGGACAGTCACTGAGTGGTCTGGAGGGGAGGGATTGAGAGATGGAGCGGGACAGTCACTGAGTGGTCTGGAGGGGAGAGATTGAGAGATGGAGCGGGACAGTCACTGAGTGGTCTGGAGGGGAGGGATTGAGAGATGGAGCGGGTCAGTCACTGAGTGGTCTGGAGGGGAGGGATTGAGAGATGGAGCGGGACAGTCACTGAGTGGTCTGGAGGGGAGGGAGGGATGAAGGGAGGGGGGTCTGTCATGTTACCGCCGTCCCATGTGAAATCCAACTATCCTCTGATGGTTCTGTCATTGTCCGTCATGAGGGAATGAAAACCCAAAGGTGTTCTTTCCCGGAATATCTTGGATCCGGAACAAATCTGGTCTTGAATTCGCCTCTACACAACTAGCACCATTGTATGGTTTGTTCAGAAGTAATTAGAAGCGAATTAGGTTTTTAAAAGCTGCCCAGATGACCTCAAATGAAGGAATAAGCAGAAATGTCAACAGGTTCATCTCGGCACTCTGTTCCCTTTGTAGTGCACTACTTTTGACCAGGGCACATAGGGGGCCATTTTCAAGACCTGGTTATCCCAAGGGAGTTGGGTTCATAAGTGCTGTCATTTTACATCACAGCAAATGTTCTTGACGCTTCAACACATAGTTGTAATGTGGTGTTTTCATGCATCTACAAATGTAATGTTGTTCAATTGTTGTTCTATGTTAACACCAGTCTGTGTTTTATGTTTCAGTTCATCCCACCCTCACGGCATCACAATACCCTGCTGACCCACTAGGGGAAAGTAAGTCAATCATTGACTAGGAGATTCTTAACCAATGGTTTTTATATCTCAGGATCTTAGACCACTTTGACATAATAATTGTTGACCAGATTGAGTATGTCATTTGCATATAATACATGCTGTCGCTACCTCGCCTTCAAACCAAGGTGCTGTCATGTTGTCAAGTCATTGAATAACAATCTGCATCGTTCTCTCTCTCAGCCATCTTGTATGTGTTGGACACTCCAACCGTGGTTGGGATCGCCTTCGCTGCATTTGTGATCGGTGCCCTGTTGACCGGAGCCATGTGGTTCATCTACTCTCATACAGGTACGTCTCTCTGACCTGTCCCTTTACCTGAGACACAGGGAAGTCTCATACAGTCACATCCACACTGGTATACAACTTAGAAAGTATGCTCAATACATTGCTTCATTCCAAGTGGTATGATAGTATGGACATTGGAACATTCACTAGTGGTATGCTTGTTTGGAACATAGACACTCATTGGAATTTATACATCTGTGTACTGTCCCTTTACCTGCTGTTACATGAGGTCCTACCTTTTGGACCTCATGTAAGACTGAAGGTTTCACCTTGATGGTAACCTCTCTGCACTGATAAGCGCTTCTAAAGAATGTCTGAACTACACAGTGCCAGAATGCTGTTTTATAATCAGAAAACATCCCATCGCTGACAGAGGCGAGTTAACAATAACCAGGGCCGTTGCTACATATGAGTACAACGAGGTCCAATCCTCGGCAAATTCTTCAAATAGATGTCAAAATGTGTATAATTGCAGGAAATTAGCTGTAAACTGCAATCACCAAAAAAGTTATGTTAAGCTAACGTATTTGTTTAACTTTTGTTAATAACATACTTTTTCTGCTAACAGATCCCTTTGTACAGATTAAATTATAGTTTTTAATCCCGGTGCTGAGTTAATGTGAGTTAATGTGTAGCGGCTAATTGTATAGCTAATAGGCTATGTGTTTGTAGATCAACTGAGGTGAATGAACCTACAGCAACCAATGTGATAATGGCTAAGGTAATTTTTGCTTGTTTTTGCTGTTCTCCAAATAGCATTTTAGAGTTTTTAAATTGTATAGAAATACAGTAAATGAGCTTTAACTTTCTTAAAATGTCTTGGATCCCCCAACCCCCCTCCGGACTAAAACTCAGACCCTGGCTACAGCCCTGGCAATAACATATGTGACTAGTTTCAGGAAACTAGGCGTATGTCGCGGGTCACTACTTCCCAGGAGAGCCATTTGAACGTATACTTTTTTTAAAAATCAAAATGCGTTTTTTGGCAGAAATGCGTTCTGGAACATGTGAACTTTCATATGCCTTAATAACAAACTTGTATGCCATCTGTAAATACAAATAACATTGTTAAATTACGAGCCTAGTTGGTTAAGCCACAGAAAAAGACAGCAACCTTCCCATTAGCCATGATTGGCTGAGATAATGAGTGGGCTGGACATGCCGAGAGAGGAGTTCGGAGTGGTCTGCCATATAGCATGCATCTGTCTATTTGAGCTGGTCAGTATGTGTAGGTAATACTGTCTAACGCTGCTTTTTAAAAAATGTATAGTGTAGTGGAGCTGCATAAGTGTTGCTCTCCACCCACTTTCTGGAGGATCGAGTTTTGAAATCAGTGGAATTAGAGAATGATAGCTAATGAGATGGAGAAAACACCTGTCTCCGGATTACATCTTTACATTCACATCATTTAGCAGACGCTCTTATCCAGAGCGACTTACAAATTGGTGCATTCAACTTATGATAGCCAGTGGGACAACCACCTTTTTTTATGTGGGGTGGGGGAAGAAGGATTACTTTATACTATTCCAGGTATTCCTTAAAGAGGTAGGGTTTCAAGTGTCGGCAAAAAGCGTAATTAAATTGTTGCCAGCAGCACAGTTACAGTCACCAATTTTCTGGATAACATGAAAACAGCCTAACAGCCAGAGGTAAACAATGAACCATAATCCCAATTTTGTGTCTGGAAGTAGCTAGCAAGTTAGCCAATGTTAGCCAGTTAGCTTGGGTGCTTGACTGCCATTGTGAGGTCAGAACGCTCGGATCAACCCTACTCATCGGCCAGAGCGTCAAGTGTGCGCTCTGAACGCTCCGAGAGCGAAACGAGATGGGTGGGGCTAAAGCTTAAGAGGGTGTGAACGATGCTGAATGGGTGTAGACAAAGAAGAGCTCTTCAGTAGGTACCAAAACATTCAAAGGCCATTTTCTCAAAAGTGAGATTACAAGTTTATCAACTTTCAAAGCAGAATTACTTTCCCATTGTTCCCTTAAATGCAGTGTATGATATACCATTTTGTAGCTCTGTGTCTCTGATTTTATCCAATGTAAAAAACACAATTTCTAATGTTGCTACATAAGACCGAATCAAGGCGGTCGGTCACATATTGACTCCTCTATTGTAAATATATCCTGTTTGTCAGCTTAAGCGACTCTTCTCTTTCCTGCCTTTGAATGGGTCTCAGGTCCTGCGGGGTGGTCGTATTCGCGGACACAATGGCCTCAGCTCGGACATAGAGAGGGGGCTGGCTGGAACAGAACAGGCCTGTCTGTGTTCTGCCTGGCTACCATGCTGTTGAGTTGATCCCCTCTCATCGATCCTTCATGTGTCCTCAGAGAAAACCATGAAATCATTAATAAACAAGATCAGGGTATTCTAGGTGAGATCATTGCCCTAAGGTTTAGATGACCACAGCACATAGAGCACCAAAGGCCTGTCTGTGTTCTGCCTGTTTGGCCACTGAAATACGGACATCTCAGAAAAGTGCAGCAAACTCCACTGATGTGCATTTCAGTTAATCAGTCCCAATTCAAAAACATGCTTTTTTTACTTTTATCTTTATCCCTCTGTTTATACTGGCACCTCTTTAAAACGTCCTTCATAAGACTTTTATGAGTTTCCTAGAGAGACCCGCCATTATAAACCCAAGCCTTTATATTCCCCTATGGCCCAAAATATTGTTGAGGTCAAGAGTTGAACTTCTTTAGGGAAACAGGTGTAAGGAATGTAGTTATGAAAAGATTAGGAGAGTTAAGCCCTTTTAGAAGTTGTGATAAAAAACACTGCAGGAATGTGATTCTAATATTGATGTTATAGCTAGTGGTTCCTCTGTTGGAGCATAACAGGCAGAGAGACCTACGCTTGTGTCCCAAATGGCACCCTATTCCCTATATAGTGCACTACTTTTGATGAGGCCCTTAGGGCTCTGATCAAAAGTAGTGCACTATATAGGGAATATGGTACTATTTGGGACGCATCCCTATTCTATTCTGATGTAGTCTTGGAAACTATTGACTTGTAACACCAAAATATCCCTACATGGAAACATTGGCAAGAATACCCAAAGAATTTATATTTTCTCAAAAACAACTTAAAATATCCGCAGCTGAATCATTTTAAAACCAGTGAATGATGAAACATGTAAAATGTACCCTCACTTATTCCCTCAGGAGGCGAAGGACAATGTTAGAGGTTTGTTCACATTAAAAGCCAAAACCACAATATTTTTTCTTTTCTACACTGTCTCACCCTCTCACAAAACAAGCCCATAAAGTTTCCTCCTTCGTCTGTGTGGACCCTATTTGGCCAAATCCTAAAAAGAAACTCCAAGATGGCTGAAGCATCCACCTGATGGCTCAAAACGGAACCTTTCAACAGACTAGGCATGAGTACACATTCTAATCAGGTACCAGTGTGTGGTTTCCCCTATCAGACTAGGCTCTGCAGATAGGACAGCTAGCTCACACTTTGATATTCCCCATGACTGGTATAGAAGGTCACACGTAGAACCAAGGAGGGTACTCTCAAGTATTCTTTATCATTACCTTGTGTTTGCAGCCACAGGGAAGTTACATTTATTTAATAAAAAATAAAATAAAGAAATTTGAATGTAACCTGAAACAGATATGAGGCATTTATTTATTAAAGCAATGTCTTCAGTCCAGTAGTGTATCCTGTGTATACAGGACGTGATAAGTACTATCCCTAGTATCGCTCTATTTTAGAATATGCCACATTAGGAATGTGGACTGCGTCCCGAATGGCACACTATTCCCTATATAGTGCAATACTTTTGACCAGAGCTCTATGGGCCCCGGTGAAAAGTAGTGCACTAAATAGGGAATAGGGTGCCATTTTAGGACACAGATATGGAGGAAGGATGATGTTATAGAAGAGGGGCTGTGATCTGTCTGCCTGCGTTGTGATAGCTCACGCCAGGGGTTAAGGGGGTTGCCACTGGAGACAAGGAGTGGGAGTTACCCGGGCACCGAACAGAACGTGTGAAGGAACAGGGTCAATAGACTGTTGCTTCACTTCAATGACATGTGATGTCACCATACGAGACGTTTCTCAATCAGGCCAGATGGTTTACAACAACATTTACAACAACATTAAATTACATTTATATAGCCCATTTGTGTCTGCCCGGCCAGACCTAGCTATCTGGCCAGCCGGCCGAACCTACCTATCTGGCAGGCCGGACCTACCTATCTGGCAGGCTGGCCGGACCTATCATGAGATTTATAGATTTGTGTATAAGCTTTTGTTTGGTCAAACTCTGTGACAGTATGGTGGAAAGCCAAGTATGCTTTTAGGGGCGAATCCTAACTTACACTTACGTCAAATTTTCACTTGGTCTCCCATAGATTTCAATGCATGACTAAATTCAATTTAGGATTTCGCTCTTTAGATTCCTACCAGGAAGTAAACTGACTTTCTTATTGAACTTTTCTTGGAGATAGAGAATGGACACAAAGGAGTTAAAGTGAGCCGAGGCCTTTTGTGTTTGACAGCCCATGCAGTGTTCTGTGAGTATATATGGACTGTGTTTAGCTTGAGCTCTTTGACAGCGCTGCTCTGGCAAACATTAGAGCAGAGAGAGAGACGAGGGGCCTGAAAGAGGGAACCAGAAGGACTGTGGGCCCAGAGCCGCGCAACACACACACACACACACACAAAAGTAAATTACAGTAATACCCAAACACAGAACCACTCCAGAAACCAAACAGAGATCGATATAGTAGGCACAGACTGCGTCCCAAATGGCACCGTATTCCCTATATAATGTACGACTGTTCACCAAGGCCTGTAGGGCTCTGGTCAAAAGTAGTGCAGTATATAGGAAATACGGTGCCATTTGGGACACAATCACAGACCCCATTTTTCCAGTCTCTCTCTCCGGGGAGACAGCTCAGATTGCAAACAAACAACATATGGAGTGCATTTTAATACCAGAAGCACAGTGTGCCAGATATGTAAAACAAACACAGGGATTTTTTCAGATGCCTTCAGTTCTCTGTCAGACAAGGTTTCCAAACAAATGGAAGCATTTTTATTTGCCCCCTAACTTTCTGTTTCCAGCTCTGGAGCCCAGGAATCTACAAACTGGAATGCTCATTTAAACACAGAACAATAAACAAGTCAGTGGTTTGAGGTCCAGGCAGAAGGCCTCTGTCTCATGTTTATTCTGATAAAGCTATGCTAATTGCTTGCAGATAACAGAGAGTGGAGAGCTATATTGAGAAGCCTCAGTTCAGGTCTTTCCATTTGAGACACTCTGTGCTGGATCAGGTGCTTTGATTGGCTGACTCAAAGGAGTTGAGTCCTTGTGTGTTAGGCGACTGTTACGTTCACTTAAAAACAAATGTCAGTGAAGTGATAATCACCACATGGGACAAGCAGCAGCACTGGGAGAACTGACGATTTTCATTTATACATCAGTCTGTTACCAGATTGAGCCGCTGGCCTCTAGATAACAAAAAACCTTGAATAAAATGCAGTGGCACAAAATAATGTAGCTAAAATCCAATTATTGTGATGTATTGCATCAAACCTTAACTCTCACTCTTTTTCCCTCTCTCCCCTCCCTCTCTCTCTCCCCCTCCCTCACTCTCTCCCCTCCCTCTCTCTCTCCCCCTCCCTCACTCACATCTGTATTTTTTCTTCTCGCCCCCTCCCACGTCTCTCTCCCTCTCTCTCTGTCTGTCTTTCTCTCTCCCCCTTTCTCCTCCACCCCTCTCCCTTTCTTTCACTTCCCTCCCTCTTCTCCCCTCACCTCCCTATCCAGGTGATACAGCTGGGCGACAGCAGGCCCAGAAGCCCCAACCCCCACCCTCAGAGAACAGCAGTGCGGCCCACAGTATTGGCAGCACACAAAGCACGCCCTGTTCAAGCAGCAGTACAGCATAGCCCAGGGGCCAGGCCGGGGCCAGTGGAGAGGAGCCCGACGGGGAGCCCCCTACCCCCCTGCAGGGCCATAGAAAGGGCTACAAGGGTCACAGGGAACTGGGTTTGTTGACACTTGTTTCCCCTCTGGATGAAATGAATTATTTTGGGATGCTTTGTGAAAACAAAGAAGAAGGATGATTTATTAAAGAAGAAA